>NC_044981.1:156858573-157064615 GCF_008728515.1 Papio anubis
ACAATAGCAAAGACTTGGAATCAACCCAAATGTCCATCAGTGACAGACTGGATTAAGAAAATGTGGCACATATACACCATGGAATACTATGCAGTCATAAAAAAGGATGAGTTTGTGTCCTTTGTAGGGACATGGATGCAGCTGGAAACCATCATTCTTAGCAAACTATCACAAGAACAGAAAACCAAACACCGCATGTTCTCACTCATAGGTGGGATCTGAACAATGAGATCACTTGGACTCGGGAAGGGGAACATCACACACCGGGGCCTATCATGGGGAGGGGGGAGGGGGGAGGGATTGCATTGGGAGTTATACCTGATGTAAATGACGAGTTGATGGGTGCTGATGAGTTGATGGTTGCAGCACACCAACATGGCACAAGTATACATATGTAACAAACCTGCACGTTATGCACATGTACCCTAGAACTCAAAGTATAACAATAAAAAAAAAAAATTGAGAATTCCATTGTAATGGTGAACATTCCCACATCTTACGATTAAGTAAATTCTGTTTCTAAGTGTGTGCTCTATAGAAATTTGTATACCAGCCCTGGGACATCACAAGAATGTTTAGAACTGCATTGTTTGTAAAGGCCCCAAGCCGAAAACAACTTGAATTTCAGTCAGTAGGAGAGTGGACGTATAAATTGTACTGAAAAGAATCACACGCTGGTTTCACAGTGAAACTTCCAGTGGTAGTGTAATGAGTAACTAGTGCTCTCTGCAACAATGCATATGAAACACAGACAGTGTTTGGCCTCAGGAGCAGGACTGGAGCTGGTGGATAACATTGTGGCCTCTCATTCTCATTCTTTAAATAGACAATTCAGGATGTGTTCTGTCTGTTTCTCCTGGTAGAATTCCCTCACGAGTGACCATGATGAATGCCCTTCAGTGAGTTTCTCTCCTTTCCCTCTCACTTTCCCTGCTCTCTCACTCCTGGTTCCTGGGGTTACTTCCTAAATAAACCATCTTTTTCCCATAATAGTGAGTAAAAAGGCACTTCGGAGAAGAGTATAGTACAATGTATTGTACTATATACATTTATAAAAAATGAAATTTATAAAAATTTATAAAATTTATAAAAATTTATAAAAATCCCAGCACTTTGGGAAGCCGAGACAGGCAGATCACAAGGTCAGGAGATCGAGACCACCCTGGCTAACACAGGGTTATTTATAAAATTTTCATTTTTATAAATTTCAAAAACATGTTTATTTAGCAGCAGAACAGGAAGAACCATTGACATATGCAACAACATACATGACAAATCTCTGTTTTTTTTTTTTTTGAGACAGAGTCTTGCTCTGTCTCCCAGGCTGGAGTGCAGTGGCACAATCTCCGCTCACCACAAGCTCTGCCTCCTGCATTCACGCCATTTTCCTGCCTCAGCCTTCCGAGTAGCTGGGACTACAGGCACCCGCCACCATGCCCAGCTAATTTTTTTTTTTTTGTATTTTCAGTAGAGGCGGAGTTTCACCATGTTAGCCAGGATGGTCTCAATCTCCTGACCTTGTGATCTGCCTGCCTCGGCCTCCCAAAGTGCTGGGATTACAGGTGTGAGACAAATCTCAAAATAATTATGCTGAGTGATAAGAAAGTCTGACTGGTTTCATTTCATTTTCTAGAAAATGCAAATTAGTTTACACTGAAATAAAGCTGATCAGTGGTTTCCTGAGGGGGACGATGGGGAGGTGTGAGTGGGATTACCAAGGGACATTCAGAAGCTTTTGAGGATGATGGATATAAATTCATTATCTCAATTATGGTGATGATTTCACAAGTATACAAATACACCAGAACTTATCAAAGTATATACTTTAAATAGGTATATTGAATTATTGTATGTGAATTATACCTTACTAAAGCTGTTTAAAAAGCTAAGTAAAACTAAAATATATTTCATTTAGAGATACATATATACATATGCATGTGTATGCTTGTGTGTGTGTGTGTGATAAAAATAAAAAGCAAGGACATCATACGGACAAAACTGGAACAGTGTTCCCTTTGGTGTGGTGAGGGGGCTGGGTAACGAATGAGTTAAGGAAAAAAAGATTTATTGGTGGCTGATGTGTCACATAGATACTTTTGTATGCATCAAATGCTACCTAATAAATATGTTGGAGAAATACACACTCTAAAGAAAATTGGGAAAATGCAAAAATTATAAAGAAGAAAACTAGAAATTACCCTTACCTGAAATCTTACCTCTATTTGCATTTTAACAATTTTGGATGAAACGGTTTCCAAAATGTCTTATACGTTTTCTTGCTTTTTGAAAGAGTACTTTAAATGTACTTACTGGTCTGTTCTTGCATTGCTATAAAGAAATACCTGAGACTGGGGAATTTATAAACAAAGTAAATTTAATTGGCTCCCAGTTCTGCAGGCTACACAGGAAGCATAGCAGCATTTGCTTCTGGGGAGGCCTCGGGGAGTGTACACTCATGGTGGAAGGGAAAGGGGGAGTGGGCATGTCACATGGCAAAAGTAAGAGCAAGAGAGTGAGGTGGGGAGGTGCCACACACTTTTAAACGACTGGATCTCGTGAGAACTCACTCACTAAGGCAAGGATAGCACCCAAGTGGATCGTGCTAAACCATTCATGAGAAATCTGCCCCCATGGCTCAATCATCTCCCACCAGGCCCCACCTCCAACAGGGGGGATTACATTTCAACATGAGATTTGCAGGGGACACACATCCAAATTATATCAGTATTTGAACCTATTTTTATGCTTTCTGATTATTTTCTGTACCAAAATTACTGTATCGTGCTCTGCGATACTGATGATCTCAGGACCTGTAGACCTCCAGATATTTGCTCCTATACTAAATGTTCCAAAGCTGCTGAGAATTTAGGGTTAGTTTCCAGTTTGTTTGTTTTCTGTTAGATTGTTATGAGATCATTCTCATCACTAGACTTGTCTTAAATTCCTCATTTGACCTCTTGCCCCACATCTAATCACATCATTTTTTTTCCTTGCTAGGTCTGTTTTCTCATCTATTTGCTTCTCTCCACCCAATCCCACCTCCTGTTGCCCCTCATTCCCTCCCCACCTCTCTTCCCACAGTGCCAAGGCTGTGCAGTCCTGGCATGCCTCCCTCCTTTCCACCTTCTGTTCCCCACCTCCAGCGTGCATCCTGTCCCTCAGCCACAAGGGTGTTCCCCCAAACCTGTCCTGGAGGCATTCTCCAGTGCCGCTATCTCTGTAGGGAGCATGCTTTCTCCCACCTTGCCTGTCTGCCTGGAAAATCTTGTTGATTTATAGAATTGCAGCTAAATGTCAGCTCCCCAAGGAAATGTGTACCAACTCAGCAAGCAGGACTGAGCTCTGACTCCGAGAGCCCAAGGCTCTTCCTGTTCCCAGGGCACATTGATGGTACTGCCCAATTCCTTGCCTCTATCCCCCTGTGAAAACAAAACCTGTCCGTCTTGCTCATCTTGTTGTGGTGCCTAGTGCAATGCTGGGGTTACTATTCCACCATCCAGGATTATTGAATAGAAAACCAACACCAACTCTTGCCACCGTGCTGTGGTTGTAGTCTGATGTTCCAGTGACACTGCTCACACAGTGCAGTTCTGGTTAGAGCAGTGTAATTTGTTGTGTTGGAATTGTGGCCTCATAAGATTGTGTGCCCCAGGAGGTCAACAGCTGTGCTTCACAGCTCCTGGTGTCTCTGAGCCTGACCTAAAAATAGTTACTGGACATCTGTTTTTTGGATAAACAGCTTATAATATTCCTGGAGATGAGAGATGGCTTAGAAAATGGGCAAGCAAAATATGAATATGGAATTTTTCAGCATTCTTCTTATCAAGATCTAAAGATAATAGGCATTTTAAACATCTGCAGTAATATTCCAGTGAGAAATGGTGTACACAGGAAACCCTCAGGACAGCTAAATGGCAATGTCTGGAAATGGGAAGAGAGTTTAGAGCTCAAGTCATTGGTGTGAGAATCATAGTGGGTACCTGGTGTGGAGTCACTGCTTTTTATGAACCTCTGGGCACACAAGTGCTTCAAGTGATTTAAGTCCCCAGGGCTCTCGGGACCATAACTCCTGGCTTCACAACATGGCCAGGTTAGTTTAAAGGATAGCGTCCTGTGCTTCCATGCTGCACTCTGTGGCAGAGTCCTCAGATTCCAGGTGGCAGTGCCTGTGTCTTTTGATGAGAAGCTCGGGGGAGATTTCTTGGTATCACAGGAAAAGGGCTATGGACTAGCCGGGAAGGTGGGCTATGGACTAGGTGGGAAGGGGATAGAGTTGCCCGGGAACAAGGGAACCTGCGAGATGGATGCCTCAGTTTTGCCAGGACCAGTCCTTGTGGAAGGAGTGGCCTTGTGTGCTCTGTGACTGAGGAAAAGCATTAATGGCACAAGATTTATTATATTCTAGACTAGCCAGGGAAGGTATAGAATGAGGCAACATTGAGGTCACAGAAACCTGAAAATTCCAGCAGCTGGAGAGGGAATGGACAAGGACAGCCTCTTATTTCACATCTTCCTGCCTCAAAGAATTGTTGCCAAAGGCATCAGAATATCAACTTGAGCCCAAGACCCATTTGTCTGATGATGTAAAGTGGAGTCAAACTGTTTTGGAAAAGATGTCTTTGCCAAGTGACTTTTCATTCCAGAACTTAGTGGAGGGCACTCAGGCTGACCTGAGTCCTTGTTTCAGAATCCTTGCTAATCATGGATCTTGTGTTCAGATTTGCCAAACAGAGAAAGAGAAGAGAGTTTTATTCTTGGGGTTTCATCAGGGTGGTGTTTTATATACGTGGTTCTCTTCAATGAGGCTTGTGTGAGGGAAATAAAAACAATTGTATGTTTTGTTTAAAATATCAGCATCAGGCTTAGGAGAAGCTCACAAAACCAGATTCTACTTAGTCAGTTGGCAGGACCACCCCTCCCTCTGCAAAATCAGCTGACCAGTCCACACCTCCTGCTAGGCGGTCACATTCTAGCGTGCTCAGCCACCCACATCTACCAGTTGAGTTATAGGCTGACCAAGAGTAGGTTGGATTTGTTCCCAGATATGTTTTTTTCTCATTAAACTTGGTATTGAAATTGCCCAACTTTATTACTTCTGTAACCTGATGAACTTTGAATGTGAAAATGAGTTACATTTTAATTGTATTTAATGTAAATTAAATGCTTTCTTAATATTCAATAAATGTTAATCACTAAAAAATCATCTAATTAAATGTGAGTGAATCAAATGTAAAAATAAAAAGTGCTATAAAAATATGGGATTTGGGATTCAGAATGTTTCAAAATGATTTTAGTTCTAGCTCTACTTTAAAGAAACCAAAATTGCAAATCATAAACAATATATTATGAACGTGGTATATGCAAAAAGGAGCACGTGAAACTCTTACCAGAAGACCCATATTTAAAGAAAAAAATCCATGTCCTTCATCAAAGACAAATAAATATGCCTTTTAGAAAATTTTAGGTTAAATTCAAATAATATTGTTTTTGATAAATGGGTGTTGGATCTGAACTATTCTCCTGAGCTAGTCCTGAGTAGTCTGTTGACCTTCCATTTGTAAGTCACCTCCAAGATCTCAAGAGCAAGAGGGCTGCTGGAAATTCCACACCCTGAACACACCCCAGGCCCTGGGACCTAGGGAGATGGGCAGCACAGCCTTATCACAGGGATACGGCGAGGGACCTCCTGGGTCACATTCACAGAGTGCTGAGCACAGCCCACATTCCAGGAATGTTCACTTTTATTTTTCTTTCCCAATTGGCACCTGGCTACTTGCCTGCATACATAAAAATGATGTTTAATTCCAGGCACATAGAAAAAGAAACGCAGGTTTTAGAATATTAAAGGCACTGCCTTCTCTGTTTATGCTTTTTTTTTTTTATTCCAATGTTTCTTCAGGTTATAGAGATGGACTATTACCTGTGAGTTGGCAAACTTTCTCTGTAAAGGACCAGATAGTAAGTATTTTAAAGTTTGTGGGCCAGAGAGTCTCTCTAGCAATAACTCAGTTCTGCAGCTGATGTATTTTGATCTACAGTAGATTGAAAGCAGCCATAGACAATACATACATGAATGGGTATGGTTGGGTGCCAATAAAACTTTATTTAAAAAACAGGTGATGGACTGGATTTGGCCTGTGGACTTAGTTTGCCTACTTCTATGTCTACAGCAAGAGTTCTTAACTGGGTGAGGAATCAGTAAAGTCTGTGAACATTTGTATAAGTTTTGGTTATGTATTTTTCTGGGGAGAGGAACTATACTTTTTTTCAGATTTCAAAGGTACCATAATTGATAACTTCAAGTCACATTGCTATAGAGAAATGGTCTCTTTTGGGATTTCATAGCATTTTATTTTTAGAAATACTGTATGTTCAGTCATTTATTTTCTAAAATTTTATTTCAAAATAATTATGGGTTTATAGGAAGCTGCAGAGATAGTACAGAGGGGTCCTGGTTATCCTTCACCTAGTCTCCTGGTGGTTTCAGCTTCTTTAATTATAGTACAATATCAAAACCGGGAAACTGTCATTTGCGCAGTATGTATATAATATGTAGTTCTATGTTGTTTTAACACGTGTAGATTTATGTGACCACTACCATAATCAGCTACCAATCTGTTTTCCATCTAAAAAATGACCTTTCAAGACTGGCTTTTATCACTCAGCATAATGCCCTTGAGATCCATTCTACTTGTGTGTGCATTGTTTTTCTTGATAAGTAGTATTGCTTGTCATGGATATACAACACTGTGTTAAACCATTCACCTATAGAGGGACATTTTGGTTGTTTTTAACTATTACAAATAAAGCTGTTGTGAACAATTGTGTATAGGATTTTGTGTGGACATTTGTTTTCACTACTGGGATAAATGCTCAGGAGTGCAACTGGTGGGTCATATGATAAGTGCATATTTAGTTTTTTAATGAAACTACCGAATTATTTTCCAGAGTTAATAATTTATGTTTTAAAGTGACTTGAACATATGGCATGAACAAGCACATGAAAGCATAAAAATGCAAGAATTACAGGAAAATCTAAAATGTCTCCTTGCCCACTGCCCAGTCCCAGATGCCCTCTTCATAGGCCATCGGTGAGAGTTCATCCTCTTTCCCATACTGTTGTTCTAAAACCTGGATTTGCCCTTCATCTTGGAGGTCTTTCGATGGAGCATTTATAAGGCTTTTTCATTCCTCTTTAACTGAGGAGTGGATATAACCACTATGTAAGCATTCCTCATATTTATGAACTTTGGTTATTTCTAATTTTGCTGTCATCAATAAAGGATGCAATGAATATCTCTGACATGCCTCGGTATGTACTATTGTGTTTTTCTAAGATAGATAGGAGTAAAATTGTTGGGTCACAGACATGCCCATTTGTAATATTGATGGACACTGCCAAATTGCCTTCTTAAAGGAATGTATCAATCAATACTCCTACCAGCAATTAGGAAAGTTTACTTACACCCTTGTCCACACCCAATATTTTCAATTTTATTAATTTCAAAAATTAATCTGATGAATGAAAACTATTTCATTGTTATTTTAATTTGTATTTTTCTGATTAGCAATGAGGATACAGATCTTTTTCATAACTTAATTGGCCATTTTATGTTACCTGCTCTAAATATTTGTATTCTTGGATCTTTTTTTCCTTTACTGTCTTTTTCTTATTGATTTTTAGTAGCCCCTTATTTCTATTAGACAGAAGTCCTTCGGGTATTTTTTATATGCTGAAAATGTTTTTCCAAATCTGTCACTCATCTATTAAATTTGTTTTTGGTCTGTATGATGGTGCGTGTATGTTACTCATGTAGCTTCACTTAACTGTCTTATTTTGTGTAGCCAAATGGATCAATCTTTTTTTTTAAGTCTCCTGGATTTTGTTCTTACCTAAGAAGCCCTTCCTCATTATAAATTATGAAAACCTTCCCTTACATCTTTTCTAAAGTTGTTGGTCTGCAAATTACTGGAACTAGTGACCAATGGTTCAGCTAGCACATTAAATCTAGAATCTTGCATTAGGGAACTCATATTGAGAAATTTGACTTGCTCCAACGTTACATTCACCCTCCTGGGTCTAGCATCATTGCAATTTATTTCTAAATATCCCCCCTGACTTCTGCCAATGTAAGTTAAAAAATCTTGAAATTCTTTTCATATTTAAGCTATATCTTTCCTAGACTGGAGTCTTTTGACTTCTCTTGAGATGTACATGGGAATCTACTCTAGACATATCTAGGGGCAATAATGGGTGGAGGAGGTCTTAAGGAGTACTGGCATTCCCTCTTAAGGCAGCTACCTCAGATGAGATGATTACAAGTGTTCAAGCAAGGGAAGTTTATTTTTCTCAAAAAGGAAAAGAGAGGTTGCATCTTTTGGCAAAAGAGGTTCAGGGGATTTGGGGTGTATTAGTCTGTTCTCACACTGCTAAAAAGACGTGTCTGAGACTGGGTAATTTATAAAGGAAATAGGTTTAATATACTCACAGCTCTACATGGCTGGGGAGGCCTCATAATCATGGTGGAAGGAAAGGAAGAGCAAAGGCACATCTTACATGGCAGTAGGCAAGAGAGATTGTGCACAGGAACTCTCATTTATAAAGCCATCAGATTTCATGAGACTTACTCATTACCAAGAGAACAGTGTGGGGGAAACTGCTCCCATGATTCAATTATCTCCACCTGGCCCCACCCTTGACACATGGGGATTATTACAATTCGAGGTGAGATTTGGCAGGGTACACCAGGCCAAACCATGTGATTCCACCTTTGGTCCCTCCCAAATCTCATGTCCTCACATTTCAAAACCAATCATGCTTTCCCAATAGTCCCCCAAAGTCTTAACTCATTGCAGCATTAACTCAAAAGTCCACAATCCAAAGTCTCATCTGAGACAAGGCAAGTACCTTCCTTCTATGAGCCTGTAAAATCAAAAGCAAGTTAGTTACTTCCTAGATACAAGGGGGTACAGGCATTGAGTAAATACACCCATTCCAAATGAGATAAATTGGCCAAAACAAAGGGATACAGGCCCCATGCAAGTCCAAAATCCAATGCAGCAGTCAAGTCTTGAAGCACTGAAATAATTTCCTTTGACTCCATGTCACACTTTCAGGTCATGCTGATACAAGGGGTGGGCTCCCACGGCCTTGAGCAGCTCCACCCCTGTGGCTTTGCGGGTTACAGCTCCCCCCACTCACTGCTGCTTTCACAGTCTGGTGTTGAGTGTCTGCAGCTTTCCAGGCACACAGTGCAAGCTGTTGGTGGATCTACTATTCTGGAGTCTGGAAGACAGTGACCCTCTTCTCACAGCTCCACTAGGCAGTGCCCCCATGGGTACTCTGTGTGGTGGCTCCAACTCCACATTCCCTTCCGCACTGCCCTAGCACAGATTCTCCATGAGGGTTCATCCCTATAGCAACTTCTGCCTGGAAATTCAGGCATTTCCATACACCCTCTGAAATCTAGGTGGAGGTTCCCAAACCTCAATTCTTGACTTCTGGGCATCTGCAGGCTCAACACCAAATGGAAGCTGCCAAGGATTGGGGCTTGCACCCTCTGAAGCCACACCCTGAGTTGTATCTTGGCCTCTTTAACCACAGCTGGAGTGGCTGGCATGCAAGCCAAAAAGTCCCTAGGTTGCACAGAGTGGGGGGCCCTGGGGCTGACCCATGAAACCATTTTTTCCTCCTACTTCTCCAGGCATTTGATGGGAGGGGCTGCCACAAAGTTCTCTGACATGCCCTAGAGACATTGTCCCCATTGTCTTGGGGATTAACATTTGGCCCCTAGCTACTTATGCAAATTTCCCCAGTGGCTTGGATTTCTCCTCAGAAAGGAAGTTTTTCTTTTCTATTGCATCATCAGGCTGCAAATTTTCCTAACTTTTATGCTCTCCTTCCCTTTTAAACCTAAGTTCCAATTCCAAGCCACATCTTTGTGAATAAATAAAACTGAATGCTTTTAGCAGCACCCAAGTCACCTCTTGAATGCTTTGCTGCTTAGAAATTTCTTCCACCTGATGCCCTGAATCTTCTCTCTCAAGCTCAAAATTCCACAAATCTGTATGGCAGGGGCAAAATGCCATCAACCTCTTTGCTAAAGCATAACAAGGGTCACCTCTGCTCCAGTTCTCAACAAGTTCCTCATCTCCATCTGAGACCACCTAAGCCTGGACTTCATTGTCCATGTCACTATCAGCCATTCAATAAGTATCTAGGAAGTTCCAAACTGTCCCACATCTTCCTGTTTTCTTCTGAGCCCTCCAAACTGTTCCAACCTCTGCCTGTCACCTAGTTACAAAGTCACTTCCACATTTTCAGGTATCTCTACAGCAGCACACCACTACCTGGTGAGGACTAAACTCTAATTTTTATTTTATCTTGACCAAATTCCTATCTAAGGGGCCAGGGGAGTCATGCCCTACAAATTATAAATTTTCATCAGATAGGCTTTATTTAACCCTGTATATCATGACTTACTTTCCAACCTGACTCTGGCATAACATTACAAGACAAGGAAGAAAATAAAAATATTTTACCCCAAAGCATGTTTCTTTGCCATATTTTGAAATGGTCCTGTAAAGCTGTTCTTTGTGGGGAAAAATTTGCATCTGTAAAGAATCTATTGACATAGCTAGATCTTTGTCTTCCAGACTGTCCCAATCCTAAAGAGATTAACTAAGATCTGAATAGGAAACATTTGTCATCTGTTGTCTCTAAGGGCAGCCACTGTAAGACTTCAAAATAACTTTGGTCTCTACAATCTTTATTTATTTATTTATTTTATTATACTTTAAGTTCTAGGGTACATGTGCACAATGTGCAGGTTTGATACACAGGTACACAGTGCCATATTGGTTTGCTGCACCCATTAACTCATCATTTACATTGGGTATTTCTCCTAATGGCATCCCTCCCTCAGCCCCTCACCCCACAACAGGCCCCAGTGTATGATGTTTCCTCTCTGTGCCTAAGTGTTCTCATTGTTCAATTCCCACCTATGAGTGAGAACATGCAGTATTTGGTTTTCTGTCCTTGTGACAGTTTGCTCAGAATGATGGTTTCCAGCTTCTTCCATGTCCCTGCAAAGGACATGAACTCATCCGTTTTTATGGCTGCATAGTTTCCATGGTGTATATGTACCACATTTTCTTATTCCAGTCTATCATTGATGGACATTTGGGTTGGTTCCAAGTCTTTGCTATTGTGAATAGTGCTGCAATAAACATACATGTGCATGTGTCTTTACAGTAGCAGGATATATAATCCTTTGGGTATATACCCAGTAATGGGATCGCTGGGTCAAATGGTATTTCTAGTTCTAGATCATGGAGGAATCGCCACACTGTCTTCATAATGGTTGAACTAATTTACACTCCCACCAACAGCACCAACACTCCCACCAAAAGCATTCCTATTTCTCCACATCCTCTTCAGCATCTGTTGTTTCCTGACATTTTAATGATTGCCATTCTAATTTGTGTGAGATGGTATGTCACTGTGGTTTTGATTTGCATTTCTCTGATGACCAGTGTTGATAAGCATTTTTTCATTTGTCTGTTGGCTGCATAAATGTCTTTTTTGAGAATTGTCTGTCCATATCCTTTGCCCAATTTTTGATGGGGTTGTTTGTTTTTTTCTTATAAATTTGTTTGATTTCTTTGTAGATTCTGGATATTAGCCCTTTGTCAGATGGGTAGATTGCAAAAGTTTTCTCTCATTCTGTAGGTTTCCTGTTCACTCTGATGGTAGTTTCTTTTGCTGTGTGGAAGCTCTTTAATTAGATCCAATTTATCTATTTTGGCTTTTGTTGCTATTGCTTTTAGTGTTTTAGTCATGAAGTCCTTGCCCATGCCTATGTCCTGAATGGTATTGCCTAGATTTTCTTTTAGGGTTTTTATGGTTTCAGGTCTAACATTTAAGTCTTTAATCCACCTTGAATTAATTTTTGTGTGAGGTGTAAGGAAGGGATCCAATTTCAGCTTTCTACATATGGCTAGCCAGTTTTCCCAGCACCATTTATTAAATAGGAAATCCTTTCCCTATTTCTTGTTTTTGTCAGGTTTGTCAAAGATCACATGGTTGTAGATGTGTGGTGTTATTTCTGAGGCCTCTGTTCTGTTACATTGGTCTATGTATCTGTTTTGGTACCAGTACCATGCTGATTTGGTTACTGTAGCCTTGTAGCATAGTTTGAAGTCAGGTAGTGTGATGCCTCCAGCTTTGTTCTTTTTGCTTAGGATTGTTTTGGCAATGCGAGTGCTTTTTTGGTTCTATATGAACTTTAAAGTATTTTTTTCCAATTCTGTGAAGAAAGTCATCAGTAGCTTGATGGGGATGGCATTGAATCTATAAATTACCTTGGGCAGTATGGCCATTTTCACGATATTGATTCTTCTTATCCATGAGCTTGGAATGTTCTTCCATTTGTTTCTGTCCTCTTTTATTTTGTTGAGCAGTGGTTTGTAGTTCTCCTTGAAGAGGTCTTTCACATTGCTTGTAAGTTGGATTCCTAGGTATTTTATTCTCTTTGTAGCAATTGTGAATGGGAGTTCACTCATGATTTGGCTCTTTGTTTGTCTGTTAATGGTATATAGGAATGCTTGTGATTTTTGCTCATTGATTTTGTATCCTGAAACTTTGCTGAAGTTGCTTGTCAGCTTAAGGAGATTTTGGACTGAGACAATGGGGTTTCCTAAATATACAGTCATGTCATCTGCAAACAGGGACAATTTGACTTCCTCTTTTTCTAAGTGAATACACTTTCTTTCTTTCTCTTGCCTGATTGCCCCAGCCAGAACTTTCAACACTATGTTGAATGGGAGTGATGAGAGAGGGCATCCCTGTCTTGTGCCAGTTTTCAAAGAGAATGCTTCCAGTTTTTGCCCATTCAGTATGATATTGGCTGTGGGTTTGTGATAAGTAGCTCTTATTATTTTGAGATACATTCCATCGATACCTAGTTTATTGGGAGTTTTTAGCATGAAGGGCTGTTGAATTTTGTTAAAGGGCTTTTCTGCATCTATTGACATAATCATGTGGTTTTTGTCTTTGGTTCTGTTTATGTGATGAATCATGCTTATTGATTTGTGTATGTTGAACCAGTCTTGCATCCCAGGGATGAAGCTGACTTGATTGAGTTGGTAACATTTTTGATGTGCTGCTGGATTCGGTTTGCCAGTATTTTATTGAGGATTTTTACATCGATGTTCATCAGGGACACTGGTCTAAAATTCTCTTTTTTTTGTTGTGTCTCTGACAGGCTTTGGTATCAGGATGATGCTGGCCTCATAAAATGAGTTAGGGAGGATTCCCTCTTTTTCTATTGATCAGAATAGTTTCAGAAGGAATGGTACCAGCTCCTCTTTGTACCTCTGGTAGAATTCGGCTGTAAATCTGCCTGGTCCTGGACTTTTTTTTGGTTGATAGGCTATTAATTATTGCCTCCATTTCAGAGCCTGTTATTGGTCTATTCAGAGATTCCACTTCTTCCTGGTTTAGTCTTGGGAAGGTATATGTGTCCAGGAATTCATCCATTTCTTCTAGATTTTCTAGTGTATTTGCATAGAGGAGTTTATAGTATTCTCTGATGGTAGTTTGTATTTCTGTGGGATCGGTGGTGATATCCCCTTTATCATTTTTTATTGCATCTATTTGATTCTTCTCTCTTTTCTTCTTCATTAGTCTTGCTAGGAGTCTATCAATTTTGTTGATCTTTTCAAAAAACCAGCTCCGGGATCCATTGATTTTTTAAAGGATTTTTTTTGTGTCTTTATCTCCTTCAGTTCTGCTCTGATTTTAGTTATTTCTTGCCTTCTGCTAGCTTTTGAATTTGTTTGCTCTTGCTTCTCTCATTCTTTTAATTGTGACGTTAGGGTGTCAATTTTAGATCTTTCCAGCTTTCTCTCATGGGCATTTAGTGCTATAAATTTCCCTCTACACACTGCTTTAAATGTGTCCCAGAGATTCCGGTACATTGTGTCTTTGTTCTCATTGGTTTCAAAAAACATCTTTATTTCTGTCTTCATTTCGTTGTTTACCCAGTAGTCATTCAGGAGCAGGTTGTCCAGTTTCCATGTAGCTGTGTGGTTTTGAGTGAGTTTCTTAATCCTGAGTTCTAATTTGATTGCATTGTGGTCTAAGAGACAGTTTGTTGTGATTTCTGTTCTTTTACATTTGCTGAGGAGTGCTTTACTTCCAACTATGTGGTCAATTTTGGAATAAGTGCAATGTGGTGCTGAGAAGAATGTATATTCTGTTGATTTGGGGTGGAGAGTTCTGTAGATGTCTACTAGGTCCGCTTGGTGCAGAGCTGAATTCAAGTCCTGGATATCCTTGTTAAACTTCTGTCTCATTTATCTAACATTGACAGTGGGGTGTTAAAGTCTCTCATTATTATTGTGTGGGAGTCTAAGTCTCTTTATAGGTCTCTTAGGACTTGCTTTATGAATCTAGTTGCCCCTGTACTGGGTGTATATATATTTAGGATAGTCAGCTTTTTTTTTTTTTTGAATTGATCCCTTTACCATTATGTAATGGCCTTCTTTGTTTCTTTTGATCTTTGCTGGTTTAAGGTCTGTTTTATCAGAGACTAGAATTGCAACTCCTGCTTTTTTTTTTTTTTTTTTTTTTTTCTGTTTTCCATTTGCTTGGTAGATCTTCCTCCATCCTTTTATTTTGAGCCTATGTGAGTCTTTGCATGTGAAATGGGTCTCCTGAATACAGCACACAGATGGGTCTTGACTCTTTATCCAATTTGCCAGTCTGTGTCTTTTAATGGGGCATTTAGCCCATTTACATTTAAGGTTAATATTGTTATGTGTGAATTTGATCCTGTCGTTATGATGTTAGCTGATTATTTTGCCCGTTAATTCATGCAGTTTCTTCCTAGCATCAATGGTCTTTACAATTTGGCATGTTTTTGCAGTGGCTGGTACCAGTTTTTTCTTTCTATGTTTAGTGCTTCCTTCAGGAGCTCTTGTAAGGCAGGCCTGGTGGTGACAAAATCTCTCAGCATTTGCTTGTCTGTAAAGGATATTATTTCTCCTTCACTTATGAAGCTTAGTTTGGCTGGATATGAAATTTTGGGTTCAAAATTCTTTTCTTTAAGAATGTTGAATATTGGCCCCCACTCTCTTCTGGCTCATAGAGTTTCTGCCAAGAGATTTGCTGTTAGTCTGATGGGCTTCCCTTTGTGGGTAACCTGACCTTTCTCACTGGCTGCCCTTAACATTTTTTCCTTCATTTCAACCTTGATGAATCTGACAGTTATGTTTCTTGCGGTTGCTCTTCTCAAGGAGTATCTTTGTGGTGTTCTCTGTATTTCCTGAATTTGAATGTTGGCCTGTTTTGCTAGGTTGGGGAAGTTCTCCTGAATAATACCCTGAAGAGGATTTTTCAACTTGGTTTCATTCTCCCTGTCACGTTCAGGTACACCAATCAATCATAGAATTGGTCTTTTCACATAGCCCCATATTTCTTGGCGGCTTTGTTCATTTCTTTTTACTCTTTTTTCTCTAAACTTCTCTTCTTGCTTTATTTCATTAATTTGATATTCAGTCACTGATACCCTTTCTTCCACTTGATCAAATCAGCTACTGAAGCTTGTGTATGTGTCATGTAGTTCTTGTGCCATAGTTTTCAGCTCCATTAAGTCATTTAAGGTCTTCTCTACACTGTTTTTTCTAGTTAGCCATTTGTCTAATCTTTTTTCAAGGTTTTTAACTTCCTTGCAATGGGTTCAAACATCTTCCTTTAGCTCAGAGAAGTTTGTTACTACTGACCTTCTGAAGCCTACTTCTGTCAACTCGTTAAAGTCTTTCTCCATCCAGCTTTGTTCCATTGCTGATGAGGAGCTGTGATCCTTTGGAGGGAAGAAGTGCTCTGGCTTTTAAAATTTTTGGCTTTTCTGCTCTGGTTTTCCCCCATCTTTGTGGTTTTATCTACCTTTGGTCTTTGATGTTGGTGACCTACAGATGGGGTTTTGGTGTGGATGTCCTTTTTGTTGATGTTGGTGCTATTCCTTTGTTTGTTAGTTTTCCTTCTAACAGTCAGGTCCCTCAGCTGCAGGTCTGTTGGAGTTTGTTGGAGGTCCTCTCCAGACCCTGTTTGCCTGGGTATCACCAGCAGAGGCTGCAGAACAGTAAATACTGCTGCCTGATCCTTTCTCTGGAAGCTTTGTCCCAGAGGGGCACCCGCCTGTATGAGGTGTCAGTCAGCCTCTACTGGGAGGTGTCTCAGTAGAGACACCTTGAGAAGTCTTGAGGTGGCAGTCTGTCCATTCTCAGAGCTCAAAAACTGTGCTGGGAGAACCACTGCTCTCTTTAGAGCTGTCAGACAGGGACATTTATGTCCACAGAAGTTTCTGCTGCCTTTTGTTCAGCTATGCTCTGTCCCCAGAGGTGGAGTCTATAGAGGCAGCAAGCCTTGCATCACTGCAGTGGGCTCTGCTGCATTTGAGATTTCTGGCAGCTTTGTTTAGCTACTCAAGCCTTAGCAATGGTGGACACCCCTCCCCCTGCCGGGCTGCTGCCCTGTAGGTCGATCTCAGACTGCTACGCTAGCAGTGAGCAAGGCTCTGTGGGTATGGAACCCACCAAGCCAGGTGCAGGATATAATCTCCTGTTGCGCCATTTGCTAAGACTGTTGGAAAAGTGCAGTATTTTAGCAGGAATGTACCATTTTTCCAGGTACAGTCTGTCATGGCTTCCTTTGGCTAAGAAAGGGAAATCCCCCAACCTCTTGTGCTTCCTGGGTGAGGCAACACCCCACCCTGCTTCAGCTCACCCTCTGTGGGCTGCACCAACTGTCCAACAAGACCCAATGAGGTGAACCAGGTACCTCAGTTGGAAATACAGAAATCACCGTCTTCTGCATTGATCATGCTGGGAGCTGCAGACTGGGGCTGTTCCTATTTGGCCATTTTGGAACGGACCTCCACAATCTTTGTCTTAACCTAACATTCCCTTTCTATCAATTCCAGATCTTTAGACAAACTCAACCAATTGTCAACCAGAAAATATTTAACTTCACCTATAGTCTGGAAGCTGCTGCCATGCCCTCCTCAGTTTGAGTTGTCCTGCCTTTCTGGACCAATTCAATGTATTTCTTAAATGCATTTGATTGATGCCTCATGCTTCTCTAAAATGTATAAAACCAAGCTGTGCCCTGACCACCTTGGGCACATGTTCTCAGGACCTCCTGAGGGCTGTGTCACAAGCCATGGTCACTCACATTTGGCTCAGAATAAATCTCTTTAAATATTTTATAGAGTTCAACACTTTTATTTGACACTGGTACCAATTTATCATATTATTCTGTTCTCATGATACTAATAAAGACATACCCCAGAATGAGTAATTTATAAAGTTGTAAAAGGTTTGACTCACAGTTCCATGTGGCTGGGGAGGCCTCACAATTGTGGTGGAAGGCAAAGGAGGAGCAAAGGCACATCTTACACGACAGCAGGCAAGAGGAGTCCTGGCATGTGAAGGAGAATTCCCTGTTATGAAACTGTCAGATGTCATGAGACTTATTCACTATCACAAGAACAGCACAGGAAAAACCTGCCCCCATGATTCAATTACGTTGCATTCAGTACCTCCAATGACACATGGGAATTATTACAATTCAAGGTGAGGTTTGGGTGAGGACACAGAGCCAAACTATATCATGGGGGTTCAAGATCTTCAGATCACTCAGTGTCTCCATTCCAATTCTGAGATTCCCTCCTTCCTACCCATTTTGTAACTTTTGTTTAAGAGATCTGATGAGGGTATGAATTCAGCCTATGGGGCAATTCTACAGCCTATAATATCAACGTTTCTCTTCTTTCTTGCTCCTTCCTTCCCATCTCTGGCAGTGTGACCCACTGGTAGAGCCTTATAGGAAGCCAGGTGGTGAAGGCTCTGAGAAATGTCATTTTCAGGTTTCAACATTTGATGCCACAGAAGAGACTGTGGGAGGACAGGCATGCCTGCTTTCTCAGGAAGCTCCTGGAAGTTATGCTTCTTTAAAATGTGACAAAAATCAAGAAGGAGATGGCATCCAGGAGACAGGAGACAAAAGGAACACCCAGGAAGATGGGGAGAGAGAGCCCAGGGCAACAGTCCTGCTGCAGACCTAGAGATTCACCAGGCCACAGTGGAGCAGGATGGCTGGGGGCTCCAGGTGGGAGGTCTCTCAGAACAAAAGAAAAGAGAAACCAATGTGTGATGTATTTGAAAACATTGAGGGGAGAACTATTATTCTGTCAGAGAGCTTAGAGGAAAATTAATGATGAATATGTAGAAAACAAAGCAATAATAAAAAAAAAAAAACCAGTGTTCAGGAAAAGTGACATACTATAAAAGAAAGGAAGCATAATCATAGTACACTAAGTGACTCAGTGTTAATAGCCACAATGACATGAAAGTTCAGTATTTGATTTAATAAAAATGTGTGTTAAATAAAAGTTTAAAGGGAACAGAAAAGCTGTGTGTTGGGATGAAGGGAGAGATGAAGACAGCTACATTTTTATCTTTTATATTGAAAAGTAAATAGATAATATTTAAACCAAAAAATCAAGAAATGTCAAAATAAAGAAGTTATTTAGATGTATGGAGATGAATCTCAGGGGGAAAGTTCACCTAAAATAGTTGAAAATTTTCTCTAAGAAATTAGTAGAGGTGAAATAGGGTGAGGAAATTTTGTTTCTCATTATAAGCCTCATAATATTTAGCTTTTAAAATGTATTTATATTACTTTTATAAAATATTAACATATATTTTAATATCCACAAATTTTGAGACATTTTTACCAGACTAAAAAATTATCAATGGTTTTATAATGCTAACATTTTTATTGAACTCTTCTCAAGATCTTTTGTAGAAAATACACGTTCATGCTTACCCAGTCTAAATATGGAAGGACCTCATGATTACTTAAGTTGTATTCCTGATTCTTTTATTTGAGATTCACTTTAAGTCTAACCTAGATAATAATCAATGTATTTTCAAAAATATCTTCACCTATGTTATTGAAAGGCCTATCTAAAGTTCTTGACATACATTCTGGACAATTTTATATTGTTTTGGGTGTTTTATTTCTTTAAGAAAATAGATGCTCCTCTCCCAACTTTTCTGTTTTTCAGACTTTTTTCTACTTTGTTTCCCTGGCCCACAGTTCCCCTGTGTATTCTGGTTAGATGGCATTGTAGAGAAAATAATCAAATTTTAAAAACACAAAGATTGGAAAAAACCCTCCAGAAAACCAATGTCCAATGTCCTAGGAATGCTGAGAATAAAGTGAACTGGAAGAACTTGGCAGGATCTGTTCCCATAGATATTTTTCCACAGTGTACAATAGACTCCACTGGCTGTAGACATAGGTTGATAGGGCTCAGGGGTAAGTTTGGTTGAGTTGTACGGCTTTGTGATGAGTGCAGGAATTTCTGCTTTTGGTCTTGCTGCCATCAAAGCTAGGTCATGACAGGAGCAATTGTCTCTCTTCTTAGTTCAATGGAATGTCTAGTTTCTGAACTTGGAGGTAAATCATCTTTTCTTTATTTTTTCTTGGTCTGCAATAAGAAATAAAAATGGAGAGGGGAGAAAGAAATTATGAGGAGGCTGAAAACCAAAATAAAGTGGGTAATAAATAAGAGGAACAACAAATGATTATAAACTTTGTTCATGATTAGTCTTGCAATGTATTCTGAATGGTGGGTCTCACAAAGAAAATGGACAGAACTTGTTGATAACTCATGTTGACAGAGTTATTCCTAAAATTCTCTTATTGAATTGGTACTGGCCTAAATAAGTTCCTTTTTTATTTAGGGTGTTCACCTTTCTTTGTAATAGAGAATGTGGGTAAAGGCTAAACTTAATCTTATATCAGTTAATGATAAAGATTGCAAAATCTAGACATTGTTATCATTAGTTAAGCAAATAGAATTTGAAAAATTATTTTTTCAAAGTGTATTTACTTTTCAACAGCTTGATAAATGAAGAATGCAATCAAAACATTTGTTCAAATTGCAAGGTTTCTCAATCATCTTGTCTTCGTGAATGCCAGGACATTGCTGATATTCATCGTATAAATGCTGCTTTCTTCATTTTATTGTTACCAGCCATGCCTTTTGGACCTGTTTCTGTTTATAGCAATATTGAATCAGGTGTGGGCTGCTCCCAGCCACCCAGCATCTCACAGAATTTCCCCAACCTGGAGTTGGTTAGTTTTGTCTCAATTTCTGGACAAATCCAATCTGAGACGAGGGATGGCAGAAGCTTACCCAAATAACCCTATGGTTTTGGAATTCTCTAAAGCTCCAGATGGGGAGGTACACTCAAGTCAGTTGAGCTCCTCTGGTCTCTGTGCCAACAACAATAACAACAACTGCAGCAGCAGAAATAACAGTAGCAATAGAAGCAGCAGCAGGAACAACAAAAGCAACAACAGCAGCAATACTAGTAACAGCAGCAACAACAGTAATAACAGTAGTAACTGCAGTAACAACAGCAGAAACATCAGCAACAACAGCAGCAGTAACAACAACAAAAGCAACAGTAGCAACAATAGTAATAACAACAGCAACAGTAACAGTAGCAGCAACAGATATGGCAACAGTAATACCATCAGCAGCAACAGCTATAGCAACAATAGCAGCCTCAGTAGTAACAGCAATAGCAACAGTAACAACATGAGCAACAGCAGCAGCAACAATAGTATTAGCAATAGCAATAGCAACAGTAACAACAGGAGCAGCAGCAGCAATAACAGCAGCAGTAGCAACAATAACAAAAGCAACAGCAATAGTAACAACAAAAGCAACAATAGCAACAACAGCAGCAATAATTTTAGCAATAGTAGCAACGATAGCAACAGAATCAACAGCATCACAATTAAGAGCAACAACAGTAGCAACAATAGCCACAGAAATAGCAAGAGCAGCAGTAGCAACAACAGGAGTAGAAGCAATAACAGCAGCAGCAGCAACAACAGAAGTAGTAGTAGTAATAGCAGTAACAGCAGCAGCAGCAATCATTACCATAGTAGCAACAACAGTAGCAGCAGCACCAGCAGCAGTAGTAGCAGCAACAGCAATAGCAACAGTAGCAGCATCAGCAACAACAGCAGCAACAATAATAGCAGCAGCAGCAACAGCAACAGTCGCAGCAGCAGCAACAGCAACAATAACAAAAGCAACAATAGCAACAGTATCAGCAACAGCAATAGCAACAGAAGCATCACCAACAGCAATAGCATCACAGTTAACAACAGCAACAATAGCCATAGCAACAGCAACAGTAGCAGTAGCAACAGAAATAGCAGTAATAACAGCAGCAGCAGCAGCAGCAATAATTACAACAATAGCAGCAATAGCAGCAACAACAGCAGCAAGAGCAGCAACAACAATAAAAGCAACAATAACAACAGCAATAGCAGCAGCAATCATAACAGCAATAGCAGTAACAATAGCAGCAATGACAACATCAGCAACAATAGCAGCAACAACAGCATCAGCAATGGTAGCAGCAGTGACAGCAATAGCAACAGCATCATACTCAACAATGGCAATAACAACAGAAGCAGCAGCAACAACAAAAGCAACAGTAGCAACAATAGTAGCAGCAACCACAACAGTAACAACAGCAGCAACATCAGCAGTAGCAACGACAGCAGCTGCAGTGGCAATAGTGGCAACAACAGCAGCAGCAGCCATAGTAGTAGCAATGACACAGAATAATAAATGAATGAAGAATAATGAAATAAAGAAAAGAAAATAAATAGAATCAACAACAGTAAATAGAAATAGTAAATAATAGTAGTAGTAGTAAATAGCATATAAATTGTTAAATAAAAGACCATTAACTCAACAACAATAATAATAGAAAATAGGCAACAATAGCAGTGAGTATAGTGAACAACATAGCAGCAATAGAATAAACAAAGAATGGTAGAAAATAAATAATAATAAATGGAATAGTGAAGGAATGGAAGGAAGGAATGGAAAATAGAAGAAAAGAAAGAGGAATAAATAACACACAGGAATGAAATGGAACACAGCAAAGCATCAACAACAGGCAAGAGTTTTTGCAGCAACAACAGTAGCTTTAACAATAACAAAGCAAACAAATTTGTTAAGCAACAGTAGTGACAAAAACAACAGCAGCAATAGTCACAGCAGCAACAGTAACAGTAGCAGAATAACAGCCACAAATGACCCGAACAGAGCAATAACAGTAATTGTTAAGCAGGCAGTAGTAGCAACAACAGCAGCAGCGATAACAATGGAAGCATCAGTAACAACAATAGCATCACAATCAACAACAGCAAAAGCAGCAGCAACAATAGCCACAGCAACAGCAACAGAAGCAATAACAAAAGCAGCAACAACAGCAGTAGGAATACCAGCAGTAACAACAGCAGCAGTAACATCAGCAACAACAGCAGCAACAACAGTAGCAGCAGTAGCAACAGCAGCAATAATTATAACAGCAGCAGCAACAACAGTAGAAACAAGTACAATAGCAATAACAACAGTAATAGCAATAACAACAGTAATAGCAACAGCAAAAACAATAGCAGCAGTACCAATAACAACAGCAGCAACAACAGCAACAATAAAAATGGCAATAGCAGCAGCAACAACGGCAGCAGCAGCCGCAACAACATCAGTCACCAGTGAGTGACTACTAATTAAATACCAAGCACTGTGATGGGTGCTTCATTGCATTGTCCCATTCATGAGCCCAACCCTCTGATGGTGAGACAAGTTCATGGGCCACAAAATCTAGCTGCCAGGATTGAAAGTTCAGCTTTGTCACTTATTGGCTGTGTGGTTTTGAACAAGTCCTTTACTTTCTCCGGCCTGTTTTTATATTCCAGTTGTCAGTGGGGTTAATAATAACACCTATTTCATAGGGTTGCTGCAAGGATTCAATGAGGGAATACAGGCATACCTCAGAGATATTGGGGATTCAGTTCCAGACCACCACAATAAAGTAAATTTTACCATAAAGTGAGTAATACATTTTTGTTGGTTTTCCAGTTCATATAAAAGTTATGGTTACACTATACTGTAGTCTATTAAATGTGCAATATTATGTCTAAGAAAACAATGTAATTTAAAAATACTTTTTAAAAAAATGCTAACAATCATCTGAGCCTTCAATTAGTCGTAATCTTGCTGGTGGAGGCTCTTGCCTCTATGTTGATGGCTGCTGACAGATCAAGATAGTGGTTGCTGAAGGTTGAAGTGGCTGTTGAAACTTCTTAAAACAAGAATATGAAGTTTTCAATGTTGATAGACTCTTCCCTTCATGAAAGATTTCTCTATAGCATGCAATGCTGTTTCATAGTACTTTACCCACAGTAGAACTTCTTTAAAAATTGGAGTCAATCCTCTCAAACCCTGATGCTGCTTTGTCAACTAAGTTTATGTAATATTCTAAATTCTTTGTTGTCATTTCAACAATGTTCACAGGATCTCCACCAGCAGTAGATTCCATCTCAAGAAACCACTTTCTAAGCTCATCTCTAAAAAGCAACTCCTCATCTGTTCAAGTTTTATCATGAGGTTGAAGCAATTCAAGTCACATCTTCGGGCTCTACTTCTAATTCTAGTTCTCTTGCTATTTCTATCATATCTGCAGATACTTTTTATGCTGAATTCTTGACCTCTTCAAAGTTATCCATGAGGGTTGTAATCAACTTCTTCAAAACTCCCATTAGTGTTCATATTTTGACCTCCAATCATTCACAAATGTTCTTAGTGGCATCTACAATGGTGAAACTTTTCCAGAAGGTTTTCAAGGTACTTTGCCTAGAACAATTACAGGAATTACCATCTATGGTAGCTATAGCCTTATAAAGTATATTTCTTAAATAATAATACTTGAATGTCAAAACTACTCCTTGATCCATGGGCTGTAGAATGGATGCTGTGTTAGCAGGCATTAAAACAACATTAATCTTTAGGTACATCTCCATCAGAGCTCTTGGGTGACCAGGTGTATGTATTGTCAATGAGCAGTAATCTTTTGAAAGCAATCTTCTTTCCTAAGCAGTAGGTCTAAACAGCAGGCTTAAAATATTCAATAAACCATACTGTAAACAGGTATACTGTTATCTGTACACAGGCTTTGTTATTCCATGACCACACGCAGAGTAGATGTAGCATAATTCTTAGGGACTCTAGGGTTTTAATGGTAAATGAACATTGGCTTCACCTTCTAGTCACCAGCTGCAAGAGAGTCAACCTGTCCTTTGAGCTTTGAAACCAGGCATTGATTTTTTTTCCCTGTCACCTTGAAAGTACTAAATGGCATCTTCTTCCAATAGAAGGCTGTTGTGTCTATATTGAAAATCTGTTGTTTAGTGTGACCACCTTCATCAACGATCTTTGTTAAATCTGGAGAACTTGCTGCAGTTTCTACACCAGCACTTGCTGCTTCACCTTGCACTTTTATGTTACGGAGACGGCTTCTTTCCATAAGCCTTAAGAACCAACCTTACTAACTTCAAATTTTTCTTCTGCTGCTTCTTCACCTGTCTCAGCCTTCATATAATCAAAGAGAGTTAAGGCCTTGCTCTGGATTAGGCTTTGGCTTAAGGGAATGTTGTGACCGGTTTGATCTTCTATCCAGACCACTCAAGCTTTCTCCATATCAGCAATAAAGCTGTTTCATTTTCTCATTTGTGTGTTCACTGGAGTAGCATTTTTAAACTTCCTTCAAGAACTTTTCCTGTGCATTCTCGACTTGGCTAACTGGTGCAAGAGGCCTTGCTTTTAGCTTATGCTGGCTTTCAACATGACGTCCTCACTGAGCTCAATCATTTCTGCCTTTTGCTTTGAAGTTGAGACTTGCAACTGAATTTAACACCAAGAGGGCATTGTAGAGCTATTAATTGGCCTAATTTTTATATGGTTGTGTCTTAGGCAAGAGGAAGGCCCAAGGAAAGGAAGAGAGATGGGGGAACGGTCAGTGTGTGGAACAGTCAGAGCACACACATTTTATTAATTAAGCTTGCTGTTTTACACAGACATGGTTTGTGGTGCCCTAAAACAATTACAATAGTAGTACCAAAGATTACCGATCTCAGGTCACCATCACAGATATGATAATAATGGAAAAGTTTGAAATATTGTGAGAATTACCAACACATGCCACAGTGACATACAGTGAGCGCTTGCTGTTGGAAAAATGCTGCAAATAAACTTGCTTAATGTAGGGCTGCTGTATACCTTCAATCTGTTAAAAAATGCAATATCTGCAAAACGCAATAAAATGAAGTGCAATAAAAGAAGGTGCACGGGAAGGGCATGGAAAGCACGGGCAGAGCTCTTAGTAAATGTTAGCTATTGTTATCCTCATTTTACAGAAGGGAAACCAGCTTAAGAAGTGAGATAAGGGGCCAGGCGTGGTGCCTCACACTTGTAATCCCAGCAATTTGGGAGGCCAAGGTGGGTGGATAACTTGAGCTCTAGAGTTTGAGACCATCCTGGGCAACATGGTGAAACCTGTCTCTACTAAAAAAATACAAAAAAATTAGCTGGGCGTGGTGGCACATGCCTGTAGTCCCAGCTGCTTGGGAGGCTGAGGTGGGAGAATGACCTGGGCCCAGGAGGTTGAAGCTGCAGTGAGCTGAGATTGAGCCACTGTACTCCAGCCAAGGTAACCGGTGGGAGACTGTCTAAAGATAGAGAGATAAAAAAAGCGAGAAGTGAGATAAAGAATAGGGTAAAAGTCCATGCAGGCTACATTTGTAACTAGGACAGGTTTAGTGCCCTTAGGAACCAAATGACTTGGTTGGTGAGGAAGAGACTCTTGCCCGGCCCTGTTTCTGCTGGCTCTCAGTGCATGTGACACTGTTCTTGGGGTCAGTTTTCAGTGCCGGCTGTGGTCTGCCCTCCTGCTCCCAGACATCCTTGCCTCCTGCAGGCCACACCTCCCACCCCTCCCTCTGTAGGCGCACTGTTCTCTGGCTCTGTCTCAGCCCTCACCACTCCCACTCTTCTGCAATTCCCCAAGTCTTACACATATCTCTCAGTGCATGGTGAACTGGGTTATATAATACAGAAACAAGAACAGTATGAATCTTCATAGCAGTATCTGTAGATCATACAAATGGGAAGAATATAAAATAACAACAGGAATGATCTTTTGAAATATCTCTTTAGCCTGCTTTGAACCAGCCTGGTGAAAATGAACAACTCTGACAAGCATAGGAATGTGTGTGTCACTGAGTTACACTTCTCCATCTTACAACAACTCGGAATGTATTTTAAAATTTGATTTCCAATAAATAGTCTAGGCATATATTTTCCTGTTTTATAGAACAGCTACAAAAGCTTCTGTGAATAATAGCAGGGGCTTGTAGACATTAATTAATTAGTGTCAGGCAGTTTATTGACACTTGGTGAGTGTCAATTGGAAAGCACTGGGTGAGAGCACTTAGTAAATGTTAGCTATTGTTATCCTCATTTTACAGAAAGGAAAACAGGTTTAAGAAGCAAGATAAGGTATTGGGTATAAGTCCCCAGGTTATATTTGTAACTAGGACAAGTTTAGTGCCTTTAGGAACCATAACAACTTAATTAGGAACCAGGTGACACTTAATTAGTGTCAGGCACTTTACACATATTTTCTTCTTTAATCCAGTGAGTAGGTACTGTTGTCCCCATTTACAGATGAGGAAACTGAGGCTTTGAGGCATTCAGGCAATAAAGCCACACACATGGGAAATGTGATGGCAGGGCTTCAGGTTCCACAGGTCGTGCTCTTCACTACACATATTACTGCCTGCCTGGCACTGGCGCCGGCTAGGGAAAGAAACTTCAATTAGGGATGCTGTAGAAAGAACTTCAGCATTTATTCCACAAATAATTGGTAAGCTCCTGCTCTGTATATGCCAGCCACCGTGCTGGGTTCCAGCGATACCACAGGAAACAGGATTTAGACCGTCTTTGATGGGAGGTGCCCATGTGTGTGGGAAGCTGCATAGGGAGAGGGGTATGGGGTTGGAGACAGTTGGTTTAGATGAAAGGTCTCCAACTCAAATGTCTGCATGCACCAGGTAGATCATACAATGTACCAAAGACAATAGGAAACAGTGGGGACTGTGGCCTCCTGCACAGGGCAAACCCTTCAGAAAACCAAGCTATCATTCAGCTCCTACACATTGACAACAAGAGGAAATATCTTCTCAGTGTTACCAAATCTTCTGCTTTTTTAAAACAGATCCTGAAAATCCAGTTTATGTGGAATTTCCCACTTTAAAAAAAAAATACTGTGTAGGCCAAAGAAAGCACTGGAGAACTTGGTGGCCTGCAGGCTGTGAGTATGTGACCTCTGTGCAGATTCAAAAGCCTTTTCCAACTCTAAGACTCAAGTTCTAGGAAAAGCCTCAGACCAATGTGATTTACCAGCATTTTGTCCATTTGGTAAAATGAATAAAAATCAGTCGTTCGTGGTATCAGCAGGCCAAAAATGGAGTCAGAAGAAAATAAATAAAAATATCTAAACATACTGTATAAACAAATTTGTGGGGAGAGTGTCAGACAGGTTTGTCTTTCATTTTTTTAATGTACTGTTTGAATGGGTTCATATGGTCCAAAATTCAAAATTACCAAAGGTAAGCATTGCAGTCTCCCTTCTACCTGTATCCCACAGCCACTCAATTCCATAGACAACCAATGTTATGGTTCTTGTACATTTTTGAGACACAAGTATTTATATATATGTCTTTCCCTATTTTTACACAAATGATAGGCTATCTACTTTTCTATGTTTTGCTTTTTCCCCCATTAGCAATATGTCTTGGAGAACTTTCCTTGTCAGTGTACGTGAAGTGGCCTCATTCTTTTTAATGACTGAATAATTTTACAGAATGGCATATCATTTATTTAACTGGTGTTCTAATTCATGATCATTTAGGTTGTTTCCAAACTCTTGTTATAAAAAAATGCCTTAATGACTAGTCCTGTACACATGTCACTTTGTACATGTAAACTTCTAGCAGTGTAGAGTTACTAGCTTAAAGGATATACATGTTCGTAATTTTAATTTAATTAATTTTTTTTTTTTTTTAGACGGAGTTTTGCTTTGTCATCCAGGCTGGAGTGCAGTGGCGCTATCTCAGCTCACTACAACTTCTGCCTCCCGGGTTCAAGTGATTCTCCTGCCTCAGCCTCCCCAGTGGCTGGGATTACAGGTGTGTACCACCACACGCAGCTAAATTTTTTGTATTTTTTTAGTAGAGATGGAGTTTCACTGTGTTAGCCAGGATGATCTCAATCTCCTGACCTTGTGATCGGCCACCTCGGCCTCCCAAAGTGCTGAGATTAGAGGTGTGGGCCACCGTGCCTGGCCCATGTTTATAATTTTTATCCTACTATTACACTGTCCATTATAGAGGTATCTAACTCCTACCAGCAACACGGGAGACTGCGTTTCTCCCCATTCTTCCCCAACATAGTGTGTTACCAAGTAATTTTATTTTTGACAATCCAAGTAGTTATTAGCGCAGTGTTAATTTGAACTTTTCTTACTATGAAGGAGGTTGAGCATATTTTCACATATTTAAGAGCTGTTTTTATTTCCTTTTCATTGAATTATTTGCTCACATATGTTGCCTATTTTTTTTTTTCTATTGGGTGGTTGCTCTTACAGATTTGTTGGGAAAATTAGCCCAGTGTAGAGTAGTAAATATTTTCTTCAAGTTTATAATTTTATTTTTAGCCTATGGTAGTTGTTTAATGCAGAATCTTTTATTTTAATGAAAGCAAACATATTGACCTTCCTTCTATGGATTCTGAATTTTTTGGGTCATATTTAGAAAGACTTTCTCCACATGAAAGTTTAAAGAAATTCTCGTATAGTGTCTTTGTAATTTTACTGATTTTTTAAATGCTTGCAAGTCTTTGATTTAGTTTGAATTTATCTCAGTGTATGGTGTGAAGTATGAAGTCAATCTAATTCTTTCCAAACAGCTACAGGGTTGTCCTAAAACCTTCATGGAACCGTTCATTTTGAACTTTCAACTGCCTACCTCTGCATATTTTCGGCTTCCTCGATGGTCTCAGGCAAAGCCTTCCCTTTAGTTTCTGGTAGCAACAGCACCAGACCTCCAGCAACCAAGCCAACCACAGCTGAAAGCCAAACAGATGAAAATCACATTAAGAACTGAAAAACTCAAGGTCTATAATTAGCGTTTCCCTTATTTTTGTTTAAAACTTTTTTTGGTGTTTTTCTATACTTATTTACAGATTCCTTTGCCATCTCTGACTGCTGTATTTTCCATTATAAATATTATACCAGTTCCAAACTCCATTGAATTACTATTCCTAATAGGGAAATGAAATACTTAACATTTTGAGTCAAGGTTATTCTAGGGTAGAGGACATTGCCACCATATTAAGATACTTTGGAGTTAGAAAATAACTCTGCAAAAAATGAACTGTTTGAAAAGGAGGACCATAACGCTGCCAGTACAAATCACTTAGTAAGGAAAATAAGTCAGAAACTTGGGTCATTTCTAGCAAATAAAAGTAATGAATTAGTATTTATTACGATGTAAGAGCACTAAAAAGTATAGCCAGGATTTTAGTTTAAATTCAGGTGTTCATTAAATTCTCATTATTCCTTTTTTTGTCTCTAGCTATAATCTTTAATAATAAACCTTACATGTTTTTGTTTCTTTAGATTCCGATAAAAGTTTTGATCTTTTAAAGTTGTATTTCTATGTGTTTCACAATAATAGAATACAGAAAATAAGATGTGGATTCTTTACTAGTTTTGAGGTCTCAGGACACTGCATGCCAGTCTCCATTTTTACACCCTCAGAAAATGGCTGAAATAGAAGCTGCAGGGCACAGAACCCAAGCTCTGAGGGCCTGGGCTCCAGCTCTGGCCCCTTGCATACTGGTCTCACGGCCTTGGGAAGTTCTGTAATCTTCCTGGTGCTCCAGACATTCCTATATAAATTGGGATAACATACTGTCAAATCGAGTTTAGCCTATAGCTGCCTCCTCACATGTTTTAAGTTTGGCCTGAAGGTTTATCTGTACATTGTGAACTATAACCTAGATGGAATGGCAAGCACACTGTAGCCTACTCTTGTGCCAGTTAAAACCACCTTTGCAAAATTATGACTGAGACAGTGAAAGAGATCTAACTTAATCGACTTCCTCTTGCTTCTACCCTCCAAGCTGTCCTTGTCATTCTTGGGTATAGGCTGACCTAACTTTGGGAGAAACTTAGTTCGTAGATTAAAACAAAGATGACAACAGCCAAAGCAGAACTCTTTGTTGCCTAGGAACTAGGTTGCCTTTGTAGGACTAACATTAGCCACAAGATAAGAAATTATGGTTTAGGAGTCATGCAGCTGGAGCCTACAAGATTCTGACCCTTTCTAAACTGCTGCTAAAATCAGTGCTTGAGATATTTTGCAGACCCTGCACTTGATGGATCAGCTGGCACCACCCAAATTGATAAACTGGCTTATCTGATCTTGTGGCCCCCACCAAGAACTGACTCAGTGCAAGAAGACAGCTTTGACTCCCCGTGATTTCATCCCCTACCAATCAGTACCCCCGCCTCACTGGCTTCCCCCACCCACCAAGTTATCCTTAAAAACTTAGATCCCTGAATGCTCCGGAGACTGATTTGAGTAATAATGAAACTCCAGTCTCCCACACAGTCAGCTCTGTGTGAATTACTCATTCTCTATCGCAATTCCCCTCTCTTGAGAAATTGGCTCTGTCTAGGCACCAGGCAAGGTGAACCCCTTGGGCGGTTACAAAATCACCAAGTTTTAGCCAGTCAAATGTGGCCAACTGTTCAAACCAGGTTTGAATAAGGCAAACACCAAGCTGTAACCAATCCAGTTATTTCTGTACCTCACTTCCGATTTCTGTACATGGCTTTCCTTTTTCTGTCTATAAATCTTCTTTCACCATGTGGCTGTGTTGGAATCTCGGGAGGCTGCCTGATTCACGAATCATTCTTTGCTTAATTAAACTCTTATAAATTTAATTCAGCAGAAGTTTTTCTTTAACAATATCACCTCACAAATGTAAACCAAAAACAAAATTCGAAGATCCCCAACTGATTGAAATGAACTGAAAAACTTCAAGATTTTTCACTCCCACCCCTTCCCATTCAAGCCCTGATGGAAAGGGGTGGGGGTCAGACATGTCTCATTATACCCTCTCCCTTTTGGAGTTCAAGCACAAGTCACCAGTGTTAACATTAAAACACATCTTAAGACTGACATAACAGACTCTTTGTAGCAATAAGATAGCAAATTCCAACCTGACCACAGAATAATATCACATGACAGACAAAAAAAAAAAAAATTAAAATATTTTACCCCAAAATATATTTCTTTGACCTAGTTTGAAATGGCCTGGCAAAGCCATCTTTTGTGGAGAGAATTCGCATCTGTAAAGAATCTCTATTAACATAACTAGATCTTTCCCTTTCCAGACCCTCCCAATCCTGAAGAGATTAACTAAGAGACTAGCACCTTTTAAAGGTCTGAATAAGAAACACTTGCCATTGATTGTCTCTAAAGGCAGCACCTATGAGACTTCATCTACATAATAAGAGCCTTGGTTTCCATAACCACTTATCTTAACTCAGGCACTCTTTTCTATGGATTCTGGATCTTTAGATAATAATTTAACTCTTTCAAGCAATTGCCAATCAGAAAATCTTTGAATCCACCTATGACCCGGAAGTCCCTGCTTTGAGTTGTCTTGCTTTTCTGGACCAAATCAATGGATACCTCACATGTATTGATGGATGTCTTTTGTCTGCTTAATACGTATAAAACCAAGCTGTAATCCAACTACCTTGGACACATGTTCCCAGGACCTCTTGAGACTGTGCCTCAGGCAAGTCACTCAAATTTGGTCAGAATATGGTCATTCATATTTGGCTCAGAATAAACTCTTTAAATATTTTACAGAATTTAGCCTTTTTCCTCGACATGTCAGAGGCATTTGAAACACAACAACTTTATCTTGAATAGGGACTGGGTAAAATAAGGCTGAGACTTACAGGGCTGCATTCCCAGACAGGCATTCTAAGTTACAGGATGAGTTAGGAGATCGGCACAAGATACAGCTCACAAAGACCTTGCTGATCAAACAGGCTGCAGTAAAGCCGTCTACAACCCACCAAAACCAAGATGGCAATGGGAGTGACCTCTGGTCGTCTTCACTGCTACACTCCCACCAGTGCCATGACAGTTTACAAATGCCATGGCAACATCAGGAAGTTACCCAATATGGTCAAAAAAGGGGAAACTCATTAATAACCCACCTTTTGTTTAGCATACAATCAAGAAATAACCATAAAAATGGGCAACTAGGAGCCCTCAGGGCTGCTCTGCCTGTGGAGTAGCCATTCTTTATTCCTTGACTTCTTTAATAAAGTTGCTTTCACACTACTCTATGAACTTGCCCTGAATTCCTTCCTGTGTGAGATCCAAGAACCTTCTCTTGGGGTCTGGATCAGGACCCCTTTCCAATAACATCCTTCTGGTGAACCCTGAAGGGGGGATACTGAGGAGCCCTCCCCCCACCAGCCCGAAGGAAACAGATTGCAGCACTGATTAATCAACTTTGGGTAAGTGCTGGCATACCTGGGTAAAGGACGTGATTGAATTAGAGGCCCAATTTAGGGGAATTAGAGTCTCTTCTAAGACAGAGAGGGTTAAAAGTCCCTCTTAATAAAAGGCAAAGACACTTGACTGAACTTGGGTTTGAGGCCTAGCTTAGGAAGGTTAGAGTCCCTCCTAAGATTGAGGGGGGTAGAAGTCCCTCTCAGTAAAGTCCCTCTCAGCTAAGAATGAGTTTGGCACTATGGAATGTTAACTGCTATTTTCTTTGAATTAATTTCCCTTGCACTCTGCTGATGTCTGTGGGTGACAGGATTAGGCATATAAAGCATCTTGGAACATGGATAGTTATTGTCAGGCCTCTGAGCCCAAACTAAGCCATCATATCCCCTGTGACCTGCACATATACATCCAGATGGCCTAAAGCAACTGAAGAATCACAAAAGAAGTGAAAATGGCCTGTCCCTGCCTTAACTGATGACATTACCTTGTGAAATTCCTTCTTCTGGCTCATCCTGGCTCACAACCTCCCCCACTGAGCACCTTGTGTCCCCCACCCCTGCCCGCCAGAGAACAACCCCCTTTGACTGTAATTTTCCTTTACCTACCCAAATCCTATAAAACAGCCCCACCCCTATCTCCCTTCACTGACTCTTTTCATACTCAGCCCACCTGCACCCCGGTGAAATAAACAGCCTTGTTGCTCACATAAAGCCTGTTTGGTGGTCTCTTCACATGGACGCGAGTGAAATTTGGTGCCGTGACTCAGATCGGGGACCTCTCTTGGGAGATCAATCCCCTGTCTTCCTGCTCTTTGCTCCATGAGAAAGATTCACCTATGACCTCTGGCCCTCAGACTAACCAACCCAAGGAACATCTCACCAATTTTAAATCCGGTAAGTGGCCTCTTTTTACTCTCTTCTCTGACCTCTCTCACTATCCCTCAACATCTTTCTCCTTTCAATCTTGGTGCCATCTTTCAATCTCTCCCTTCTCTTAATTTCAGTTCCTTTCCCTTTTCTGGTAGAGACAAAGGAGACGCGTTTTATCCGTGGACCCAAAACTCCAGCACTGGTCACGGACTTGGGAAGACAGTGTTCCTTTCATGTTTAATCACGCGGGGATGCCTGCCGAATTATTCACCCACATTTTAGAGGTGTCTGATCACCACAGGGACACCTGCCTTGGTCATTCACCCACATTCCCTTGGTGGCAAGTCAATTGCAGGGATGCCTGCTTTGGCTGCTCACCCACATTGCAGGCCAGGGCTGCTCACCCAACCCCTTCTCTCCGTGTCCCCACCTCTTCTCCACTTTCCTGGGGGGCAAGCACCTCCCATCCCTTCTCTCCATGTCTCTACCCCTTTTCCACTTTCCTGGGGGGCAAGCATCCCCCACCCCTTCTCTCTGTGTATCTACTCTCTCTTTTCTCTGGGCTTGCCTCCTTCACTATGGGCAACCTTCCACCCTCCATTCCTCCCTCTTCTCCCTTAGCCTGCGTTCTCAAAAATTTAAAACCTCTTCAACTCTCACCTGATCTAAAATCTAAGCGTCTTGTTTTCTTCTGCAACACCGCTTGGCCCCAATACAAACTTGACAGTGGTTCCAAATAGCCAGAAAACAGCACTTTCGATTTTTCCATCCTACAACATCTAGATAATTCTTGTCATAAAACGGGCAAACGGTCTGAGGTGCCTCATGTCCAGGCAGTCTTTTACAAATCGGTCTCTCCCTAGTCTCTGTTCCCAATGCAACTCGTCCCAAACCTTGCTTCTTTCCCTCCCGCCTGTCCCCTCAGTCCCAACCCCAAGCGTTGCTGAGTCTTTCCTATCTTCCTTTTCTACAGACCCATCTGACCTCTCCCCTTCTCCCCAGGCTGCTCCTCGCCAGGCCGAGCTAGGTCCCAATTCTTCCTCAGCCTCCGCTCCCCAACCGTATAATCTTTTTATCACCTCCCCTCCTCACACCAGGTCCAGCTTACAGTTTCATTCCGCGACTGGCCCTCCCCCACCTGCCCAGCAATTTCCTCTTAAAAAGGTGGCTGGAGCTACAGGCATAATCAAGGTTAACGCTCCTTTTTCTTTGTCCAACCTCTCCCAAATCAGTTAGCATTTAGGCTCTTTTTCATCAAATATAAAAACTCAGCCTAGTCCGTGGCTCATTTGGCAGCAACCCTTAGAATTTTTACAGCCCTAGACCCTGAAGGGTCAGAAGGCTGTCTTATTCTAAATATGCATTTTATCACCCAGTCAGCTCCTGACATTAGAATAAAGCTCCAAAAATTAAATCCCAGCCCTCAAACCCCACAACAAGACTTAATTAACCTCACCTTCAAGGTGTACAATAGTAGAGTAGAGGCAGCCAAGCAGCAATGTATTTCTGCGTTGCAATTCCTCGCCTCCACTGTGAGACAAACCCCAGCCACATCTCCAGCACACAGGAACTCCAAACACCTGAACTGCAGCTGCCAGGGGTTCCTGGAGAACCTCCTCCCCTAGGAGCTTGCTACAAGTGCTGGAAATCTGGCCACTGGGCCAAGGAATGCCCACAGCCAGGGATTTCTCCTAAGCCATGTCCCATCTGTGCAGGACCCCACTGGAAATTGGACTGTCCAACTCGCCGGCAGCCACTCCTAGAGCCCCTAAAGCTCTAGCCCAAGGCTGTCTGGCTGACTCCTTCCCAGATCCGCTTGGCTTAGCAGCTGAAGACTGATGCTGCCCGGTTGCCTTGGAAGCCCCCTGGACCATCACGGATGCTGAGCTTTGGGTAATTCTTACAGTGGAGGGTAAGTCTGTTTCCTTCTTAATCAATACAGAGGCTACCCACTCCACATTACCTTCTTTCCAAGGCCTGTTTCTCTTGCCTCCATAATTGTTGTGGATATTGACGCCAAGCTTCAAAACCCCTTAAAACTCCCCCACTCTGGTGCCAACTTGGACAACATTCTTTTAAGCACTGTTTTATAGTTATCCCCACCTGCCCAGTTCCCTTGTTAGGCAAAGACATTTTAACCAAATTATCTGCTTCCCTGACTATTCCTGGACTACAGCCACATCTCACTGCCACCCTTCTTCCCAACCCAAAGCCTCCTTTGCGTCTTCCTCCTGTATCCCCTGACCTTAACCCACAAATATGGGACACCTCTACTCCCTCCCTGGCAACCAATCACATGCCCATTACCATCCCTTTAAAACCTAATCACCCTTACCCCGTTCAACGCCAATATCCCATCCCACAGCACACTTTAAAAGGATTAAAGGCTGTTATCACTCACCTGCTACAGCATGGGCTTCTAAAACCTATAAACTCTGTTTACAATTCCCCCATTTTACCTGTCCTAAAACTGGACAAGCCTTACAGGTTAGTTCAGGATCTGCGCCTTATCAACCAAATTGTTTTGTCTATCCATCCCGTGGTGCCAAACCCATATCCTCTCCTATCCTCAATACTTCCCTCCACAACTCATTATTTTATTCTAGATAAACCTAGCTGACCCTATAAATCCTAAATCCTTTCCCCACTCTCCTTTTAATTCCTTAAAAAATAGCCCTAAAAGCTGCTCCCATGTAGGCTCTAACTCATCACTCCCTTCTCATTACATACAGCTGAAGTGCAGGGCTGTGCAGTCAGAATTCTTACACAAGGACCGGGACCATGCCCTGTAGCCTTTTTATCCAAACAACTTGACCTTACTGTTTTAGCCTAGCCCTCATTTCTGCGTGCAGTGGCTGCCACTGCGTTAATACTTTTAGAGGACCTCAAAATCACAAACTATGCTCAACTCTCTACAGTTCTCAAAACTTCCAAAATCTATTTTCTTCCTCCCACCTGGCTCCTCCAGCTATACTCACTCTTAGTTGAGTCTCCCACAATCACCATTGTTCCTGGCCCGGACTTCAATCTGACCTCCCACATTATTTCAGATACCACACCTGACCTCCATGACTGTATCTCTCTAATCCACCTGACATTCATCCCATGTCCCCATATTTCCTTCTTTCGTGTTCCTCACGCTGATCACATTTGGTTTACTGATGGCAGTTCCACCAGGCCTAATCGCCACTCACCAGCAAAGGCAGGCTATGCTATAGTATCTTCCATATCTATCATTGAGGCTACTGCTCTGCCCCACTCCACTACCTCTCAACAAGCTGAACTCATTGCCTTAACTCAGGCCCTCATTCTTGCAAAGGGACTATGCATCAATATTTATACTGACTCTAAATATGCCTTCTATATGCTGCACCACCATGCTGTTATATGGGCAGAAGGAAATTTCCTCACTATGCAAGGGTCCTCCATCATTAAGCCTCTTTTAAAAAAAATGCTTCTCAAAGCCGCTTTACTTCCAAAGGAAGCTGGAGTCATTCACTGCAAAGGCCATCAAAAGGTATCAGATCCCATTGTTCAGGACAATGCTTATGCTGATAAGGTAGCTTAAAAAAGCAGCTAGCGTTCCAACTTCTATCCCTCACAGCAGTTTTTCTCCTTCTTATCTGGCTACTCCCACCTACTCCCCCACTGAAACTTCCACCTATCAATCTCTTCCCACACTAGGCAAATGGTTCTTGGATCAAGGATCTCCTTCCAGCCTCACAGGCCCATTCTATTCTGTCATCATTTCATAGCCTCTTCCATGTAGGTTACAAACCGCTAGCCCATCTCTTAGAACCTCTCATTTCCTTTCTATCATGGAAATCTATCCTCAAAGAAATCACTTCTCAGTGTTCCATCTGCTATTCTACTACTCCTCAGGAATTTCTCAGGCCCTCTCCCTTCCCTACATATCAAGCTCAGGGATTTGCCCCTGCTCAGGACTGGCAAATTAGCTTTACTCACATGCCCTTAGGAAGCTAAAATACCTCTTGGCCTGGGTAGACACTGCAGTCATTTCTTCCCTTCTGTCAGACATAATTCCTCGTTTTGGCCATCCCACCTCTATACAGTCCGATAATGGACCGGCCTTTATTAGTCAAATTACCCAAGCAGTTTCTCAGGCTCTTGGTATTCAGTGGAACCTTCATACCACTCACCGTCCTCAATCTTCAGGAAAAGTAGAACTGGCTAATGGTCTTTTAAAAACACACCTCACCAAGCTCAGCCTCCAACTTAATAAAAGGACTCTGTCAAGAATAGAGTCCAAAAACTCACCAACCAAACAAGTAATTACACAGAACCCCCTTGGACACTCTCTAATTGTACATCCTGGGTCCTCCCAGTTCTTAGTCCTTTAATACCTATTTTTTTCCTTCTTTTATTCAGACCTTGTGTCTTCCATTTAGTTTCTCAATTCATACAAAACCACATCCAGGCCATCACCAATCATTCTATATGACAAATGCTCCTTCTAACAACCTTACCACAAAATCTTCCTTCAGCTGAATCTCTCCCACTCTAGGTTCCCACGCCACCCCTAATCCTGCTCAAAGCAGCCCCGAGAAATATTGGTCATTATCTCTCCATGCCACCCCCCAAAATTTTCACCACCCTGACATTTTACCACTATTTCATTTTTTTCTTATTTTTCTTATTAATATAGGAAGACAGGAATGTCAGGCCTCTGAGCCCAAGCTAAGCCATCATGTCCCCTGTGACCTGCACATGCACATCCAGATGGCCTGAAGTAACTGAAGAATCACCAAAGAAGTGAAAATGGCCTGTTCCTGCCTTAACTGATGACATTGCCTTGTGAAATTCCTTCTCCTGGCTCATCCTGGCTCAAAAGCTCCCCCACTGAGCACCTTGTGACCCTCGCCCCTGCCTGCCAGAGAACAACCCCCTTTGAATGTAATTTTCCTTTACCTACCCAAATACAATAAAATGGCCCCACCCCTATCTCCCTTCACTGACTCTCTTTTTTGACTCAGCCCGCCTGCACCCAGGTGAAATCAACAGCCTTGTTGCTCTCACAAAGTCTGTTTGGTGGTTCCTTCACACAGATGCAAGTGAGTTATTTCTTCCTAAGAGGGACACTTGAGAGCTGATAGGACTGCTGGAAAAGATCCCTTAGCTACTGACAAGTGGTCACCTAAACAATGTTGACCCACAGGGTGGGTCTTTCTCTGGCCTCCCTGAGCACCTCTCCTTCCCCACCCTGCCGCAGGAGGAGCTGCCCCTGCCACCCCACCAGGCAATGCTTTTCTCCCTTTCTCTCCTTTCTCTTCTATTTTTTCTGTTACTCAGGGCAACTGTCTGCTCTTTCATCTTGCCCAGAGACCACATGTTGAAAAATGTCCTTGGGAGCTTGAACTTGTAATCACGAGGCAGTTCATTCTCTTGGTTTCCACCATCCAACAGATAGGAATTTGGGGGTTCATGTCATACTTATCCCTAAAAATTATCTTGAGCAGTTAAAAGGCTTTGCAAGCTCAGAATTGGCTGCTTTGAAGTCCTTCTGGGAAGAACAATGGAAACCAACCAATGCTGTAGCTCAATAGCTAAGGCTTCACTCTTTTACAATGGTGGCCCAGGGTTCAATACTGATTTAGGGAATGAATCCTTTCTGGTTTAAAATCTGTTTAACCTTTACCACTGGTTAATTCTCTTCCTCTCCACAAACCATCTTGAAATTTCCTTTCTCTGAGAACAAAACTATTGGCTGTTTGACATGGCTAAAGTTGGGTAATAAGAGATTTAAAAGGATTTGAGTGCTATGGTTAAAAGTCAGTTTATTCAAGCGCTAATAGCCTGGAACTCCTTGGGAAAAACAGAGGAGACGTCATAGACCCCCTTTTGAAAAAACCTTTGTTTTCCTCATAAAACCCCAGGAATTAAAGTGGATAGACCCCTCTCAAAATCTAAGGCTCTGTTCTGTTTTTCATTGCATTATCTGATGTTTTTGACTTGGAGGGTATCAGAAATTACTACACATTATGAGAGAGCTTTGATGTGTGACTAGGTAGGAAATATAGTTTTGGGGATAGCTAATGGCAGTTATGGGGAGATCTTCAGCTCTTTGCAAGTTTAGATCAGAAAAGCATGCTCTTGGCCACCTAGAAGTTATGAAAATGCCCCCATTCCTCACTGAGAGATAAGATTCCCATGACAAATGGGCAGATTTCCTCTTTTTGGGATACAGGATATGGTATAAAAATGAGACCGTTAATTTTGGGAAACCTGTTTCAGCTGTGGCTGCTTAATAGGCCCTGAAGCTGCACACTTTGAAGAGAAACTTAAAGTAGCAAATGAAAAATCTTACAAGTACTGACTCTTCTGTCTGTGAATTTATATATGTTGTGTGTATGATAGGAAAGAGCTTTGATTAATAGGTTTAAAAATAATAAGAGCTTAAGTCAAATATTTTTGGCAGAAAAGTAAAAAGTATAATGCTTTTTAGTTCATGTGACAAGTAATCTTTGGAAAATAAAAACAGTTGCACATGCTAGGGGTGTAAAAAAAGTGAAACGTATTTTTGGTAAAGGATTATAAGAAGTCATGGAAATATGGCTTTTTCTGCCTAGATTAAAGTGTTAAAGGATTGTTTAAAGTTAAATAAGATAAAGCTGAAGGTTTGAACAAGTAGTGGAAGATTTGTGAAAAATTAGTCATGTAAAAGAAATTCTGTGTGTGAATATATTGGCTAAAGTTAAAGGGGTATCATTCAATTTTTCCATAAATTGAATATTAGAATAAAAGCACAGTAGGTTTTTCTTAGAGCACACATCTGCTCTTTAATAAAAAATTTATAAAGAGTTATAAAAGGTTTATGAGGAACCTACCTTATGGTCTAACATTAAAATTGGGTAGATATGTCTACTAAGGTTTAACATTAATAGTACACTAATGTGAAAGTGAAATTTGACTTATGTAGTATAAAAGTCATACAGGAAGCATTGTCAAATATAAAATGGTGTTTGGCTATCTTTGGGTTCTATTTGTATAAATATATTAATGGTATGTGTTCCAAAATTATGTGAAACTCCTATAATTCTGATAGGACTTAGTGTACATCATCAGCAATAATTGTAATTGCTATGTTAAATTAATGTGTGCCACAGAAGTAACATATTTCTTTGTCAATTGTGTTTTTGACTGTGGCTGCCCTAAGACTTTGCCACCTTTTGATCCTCTTCAAAAGGTGGTTTTATAATCAACTATAGGGCTTTAACATGTATTCTTGAATGCAGGTTTCTGATAACTTTGGAGACTGTGACATTAGAATAGAAGAAAATACTTTCAGGACTCTCACAGAGAGGTGAAATGTTAATGTATATCAAACGAACCAGGAGTTAACCGTATGGACTGAACTAATAAAAGACTCAAGTAATCTTTTCTAACTTTTTGCTTGAAACGTTGCTGATCCTTTGTTTTGTGTTTCAGAGTCAAGGAAACTTTTCTTTTGAGCTATTAATATTTACAACTTGTAACATTTAAGTCAAGTATATTCCTGTGAAAAACTTTGGAGCACATTTGTTTCTCTCTACCTGATTTCTCCAGAATTTGAAAATTATTTGTGTGTACTCTTAACTTATGGCAATATAGTTATTTGCATAAGTGCAATAAGAATCTGTTTTCTTTTGCAACAGGACACAGTTGGAGAAAGTGGTTATTTTTACCAAGGCTTTGACTGGAATGTTGTGCTTTCTTTTAAGAAATCAAACTCAACTTGTAGAGCCAATAAAAGCTCCTTGAGAAAACTGACATCATACCTTGTCTACATAGTCCCTGTACAGGGTTCCCGACCCACGGTAAGTAAAAAATGTCACTTTCTGACAGACCCGGGAGCCTGAGTTATCTGGGGACTTCAAGAGGAGAGAAATTTACTCAACTTATTGGTATTAGAGGGTACAAACCCATGGCTGGGTTTGGCTTTGAAAAAAAAAAGTCTTATCTGTGATTCCTTTTACAGAACAAAGTTTTCTCAAAGCCAATTTTAAAAGCCCATGTGAAAAATAATTTTTTTTGTTACATTTTATACAAATAATCAGGCCAAGTACAATAAAGCAAATCAGTCTTACCATGATTTGTCTGTAGTAAAAATGGGAAACTGGAGAGAGAAATATTATGTTTCAAGAACAATGGTATACCTGTTCTTATATTCTAGTCTCATAAGCTGTTTTAAGCTTTTTATTCCTGCCGGTTAGACTGACCCTGCACATTCCAACCAATGATTCCTGCAGCTCAGAAGAAACAAGACGGCTGGCTAATATAAAAATCTGGATCAGTGTTCTAATTCTGGGCACATTGGAATCAGGTACTGACCCCATATCAGCATGGTTTCAACAATTGCCAGGTTCATGGAAAGCCTTCTAGTTTAGTGTGCTTGGGATAATTTTGCTTATTTTTCTTTACTGTTGTGGAATATATTGCCATCGTACTCTTTGTGTAGGAATATACAAAGGATTGTGCAGGATAAGCTTACCAAATATTTTCTTAAATTAAACTCTTATGAATCTTTCAGATATCACTTTTTGTCACAACTCAAAGTCATGAATGGCTCTCACCATACTGATGCTTTCTGACTGAACTCCTCTCTACCCTGAATACAAGAGACCCTAATAGTTAATCAGAAATATCATCACCCTTAATCAGCATGAAAAAGTTACAGAAGATGGATCTTCATCTCTCTGCAACCATTAAGATTAAGAGTTCTCTTACAAAAGGGAGGGGGCGAATCTCAGAGGTGTTTGAACCAGAGCAACTTTATCTTGAAGAGGGACTGGGTAAAATAAGGCTGAGACTTACAGGGCTGCATTCCCAGACAGTTAGGCATTCTAAGTCACACAATGAGATAGGAAGTTGGCACAAGATACAGGTCATAGAGACCTTGCTGATCAAACAGGCTGCAATAAAAAAGCGGCTACAATCCGCCAAAACCAAGATAGCAATGTGAGCAACCTCTGGTTGTCCTCACTGCTACACTCCCACCAGAGCCATGACAGTTTACAAATGCCATGGCAACATCAGGAAGTTACCCTACATGATCTAAAAAGGAGAAACTCATGAATAATCTACCCTTTGTTTAGCATATAATCAAGAAATAACCATAAAAATGGGCAACAAGTAGCCCTCAGGGCTGCCCTGCCTGCGGAGTAGCCATTCTTTATTCCTTTACTTTCTTAATAAACTTGCTTTCATTTCACTCTATGGATTGACCTCAAATTGTTTCTTGTGCAAGATCAAAGAACCCCCTCTTGGGGTCTGGGTCAGGACCCCTTTCCGGTAACAAAGTAACCATCTACTATCCAGAAATGTCCTCCTGACCCATTGGTCACCCACTGTCCACCTAAGGGAGTGGCCAAGATTGAGTGGTCTCTAACTTCCTCCATGGCAGGAAGGAGGACAGAGGGTGTGATGTGCACCTCCTCACAATGACAAGAGGGTTCTGAGGACAGGTTCCTTAACCAGTGTTGAGGGAGAAAGAAATAGGGGTCACATAAGTCTCAGGAGAAGCACCAGCTACTCTGTGGCCAAGTTATCTCAGGATAAACAGCTTGTGCTCTGTCAACTTTGGCCATCTTATTGTTGTTAAACTGGATCATGGAGGAATTCATTGGATCTGTTTTGCGGGTAAGTTCTATCAGTGGTTTGGAACTTTTGCTGGCAGATCTAGAGCAGTGGAAAAATTTCCCCCTCATGAATTCTGTGAGAAGAAGGGGAAGAAAAGCAATGAGCAAGGTAGCTGTGTGGGGGCATTGTGCAGCCTTAGTGAAGTAGTGGGAGCTTCCCCTGATAAGTGAAATGAGTGACTGAGGAAAATGTACCAATCAGTCGAGGTTTATTAAGTCAGCTTTAGGGCATGTCCCTGAAAACCATGAGCCACAGACACATCTGTAGCTATTTTTACAAAGAGGCTTTCAGGAAGTTGGTATTTATACATTTCCTTAAAGTAGGGAGGCAGGTAGGGAGAGGGGCAGGTAGGCCGTAAAGGAATGGTTCCATTCTTGTGAGACTTTAGTGCCCAGTTAAGTTGACTTTCACATATGATAAGGTGAATGTTTGAAGAGAAAATGAGAGTAAAAAAAGAATCAATTATGCAGGCCTCTCTGGGTAGGTGGAGGAATGATTGATCTTGTCTTTATCTTGTACATTGGGAGATAAGCTTGGAATCAACATTATCAATGTGGAATCAGCAGACTTCAATTTTAGAAGCTAAGCTTAAATTATAGACCTAAAATTCTTGTCTATGGGAAACCAGCAAAGAATTTACTTATGAATGATCTGCCGGGGTGATCCTTTGTAGATAACTGAGGCATGATGTATAATGCTGTAACAGCTATTCATCTGGAAGAGGGTGTTGCATGACTCAGCCTCCAGGCTTAGTCTTCCCTTTTGCATAAGGATTTTGGGGGTCCTGAGAGTTTTAAATTTCCTTTCCCTTTACACCCTCGTGTGCATCTGAGAGTGAAATCTCTTCTTCTCTTCCCCTAAATTGAGTGCTATATGCCCATGGGAAAAAGCATCACATATTCAAATTAAAAGCAGCTCGGAATGGGTGTCAAAGGAGACTGAAATGGGTGCATTGAGGTGTTCCAGTCAACCAGAGAAGGCTCAGTGCTGGTGTGTTCCTGCTGGCAGTAGCAGAAGGGAAGTGCTGTGTGACACTTCTGAAATCTAATCACTCCAGGTGCATCGACAGACGTGCTCCATTATGCTGGTGCATTTTCTTAATGTGGGTCTTTATTTCCTCTGGGTTTTGAAATTGCCTTTTGCAAAATTTTAACCCCTTTATCTGAAGTAAGAAGTAAAAGGGCTTTGTGTTTTATCGCCTCTGGTGCATGGAGGAATTAACTCTTTGACAGAGACCTCAGGAAGGGTGGAAATCAGCAGAGAGAGAGTTAGGGGCCTGCTGCTGGGAAACTTTCTTCCTTTTCATTCATCTCTTCAATGTTCTGCCTCTATGGCTGGAGTCCCAAACTTGAGTATTAGTAATGACTGATAATATTACAAATACTGAACTAGTATTACGGATTAGTATTACTAATATTAATAATATTACTAATTACTAGGCATGTCTGGGAAGAATGCAAGCCACAGATACATCATTACTACTATGAGTAGTAATTAGTAGTTACTAATAGGCATGACACCTGTTTTGAATGAGGTATAAGAAGTGAAGGTCTCTAGAAAAGTAAGTTTTCATTTAAAGGCATTTATGAAGATTTCTTACCAAAAACCATCAGTGGGAGCTCAAGCCAGATGTTAGTGAGCCGGTAGACCAGGAATGGCGTGATGATGCCACCAATGTCACACATTGAGGAACAGACGTGGACGCCAAGATTCCTAGAATGCAGGAAACTGATTTAACTTGTTAACTTATCACAGTGCAGTAGTTATCTCCCACCCAACCCTGAGTAAACACTTCCTCAAATCATTAAAATGTTCGAGAGCTATAGTGTACACTGCTCAGGTGACGGGTGTGCACCAAAATCTCAGAAATCACCACTGAAGAACTTATTCATATAACCATTTACCACCTGTTTCCCAAAAACCTATTGAAATAAAAAAACAAAACAAAAATAAAATTTTCAAGAGTTTAAAAAAAATTCATGTTATTTTCAATGCATATTGTGTGTGTGTGTGTGTGTGTGTATATATATACACACACATAATTCCATTCATATTCTGTCATTCTTGTTTTGTATAAACTTTCAGATTTTTTTAATGGTGGGAGGAGCAATTGTTTCTTTTTACTTCCATCACCTAGCTTCCCTAAGCTGTTTCTATGGATCTGTTTGTGCTGTTCCACATCAATCTCCTCTGTAGCCACTGGGCAATCCCTGTCTTGCAATTCAATTTTTCTGTTCTCACCATGGCCTCTGTATTTTACCCCAGCCTGTAACTGTGAGAGGTGAACTGCTGGGCCTGGCTGGACCTTTACATGTTCTCACCTTCCCTTACACTGTGTTTTGAAGGTAAGATGTCCTTTGTCTGCACTTGTGGTGGTTCCAGCCAATGAACAAATGTCCCACCCACCCTCTTCATTCTAAGGAAAATGCACTCACCTAATGAATGTGGGGTACAGTTCAGCATTGACCAGGCAGACTATCTCATAGGCCATTGTGATCCCCATTCTTCCCAAGCATGAGACAATAATTCTTAGCCATTGTAGATCTAAGAGGGAAAAGCACAGTACTTATCCATATACAGATGATTCTTCATTTTCAGACAATGTTCCAGAGTGGGACTGTAAGGAGAAATTCCCCATCCCAGAATGGGACAAGAAAAAAAGAATGACTTCTTCTATAGGCTCATGTTAATGTCAGCAGATTCTCACATTTGTCCATCTTAACCTCAGACACAATGCTAATTCTCTCTTTTTTTAAAAGGATATATATATTTTTTTAGAGCAGTTTTAGGTTCATAGCAAAAGGGAGAGGAAGGTACAGAGATTTCCCACATAACCTCTGCCCCCACACACGCATTCCCCCCGTCGCCGCCCATCATCGACATTTTCCACAGAGTGGTATGTTTGTTACTTGATGAACCTTCAGTGGCAGTGATAATCACCCCAAATCCATAGTTGGCATTAGGGTTCACTCTTGGTGGTACATTTCCTGTGGGTTTGGACAAATGCATAATGACCTATATCCACTATTTTAGTGTTATATGGAATAATTTCACTGCCCTAAAAATCCTCTGTGTTCTCTTAACTTTAGACCTCAGTTACTAATGACAATGGAGTTATACCAGTTTCCAAAGCTGGGCCAACTTTATAGAAGTCAAAGAAAGAGCAAAATATGGGCACATTTAAACAACTGCTAATAACAAAAGGATTCAAACGAAGCTCCATATTGCTAAAAGGATTCTCTTATACAGGTGTTTGTTCCCCTTCATTGAGAAAGCATTTTAAAAAGAAAAAAAGGAACTGAATAGTTGTTTATGGATGGCATTTACTTACATTTTTCTCATTTATTCTGCAGGTTGATGCAGGGAGGTCAAGAGAGTCCCCTAATTAACACCCAGGAAGTGCTGGAGTAAGACCTTGACCTGGGCCTGCTTTCCCAAGGCTTATGCTCTCTGCTCCAGGTCATCTTGATGGCCTGCAGCATGGGGCTCTAGAGTCTCTCTTGTTACATCACATCAAGGAACGATTGGGTGCAATTTTTCCTAAAGGGAGGCTGGCCATGTGAATTTACTCGGAAGGGTCCCAGATACTACCCTCCAATTTGTCTTTCCAAATTGATTTGGATGACAAATTACATAGTTTTCCTATCAGTGGGCCGTGACACTCCCTTTCTCCAGGGTCTTGGAGATAATACTCCAACTTGGTCTGAAACTTACCACCAGGGATAAAACCTGAGGCCAGACAGGCTGCCCCTGCAACTATATTTGATGCAGCCCAAGGGTAACGGCGGCCTATGCGGTCGATGGTGAGGATGACCATGAAGGCAGCTGGGAATTCAACCAGGGCAGAGTAGAAGAATTCCAGGTAGATATTGTCCCCTGCAAGGCCCATGTGCATGATGAGGCCCTGGTAGAGTACAGAGCTCGTGAACCTGAGCAAAGAGGAGAATTCAGGTCAAGTCAAGCACCAAACACTGGGCACTAAGAAAGACAGGCTTCTGGAAAAATAATGTGGATTGTAGGTCACCTTTCCCTGTGATCATCTCCTTGCTAGTCCCCCATCCCACTGCTTTTATAATCTCTGATCCACTTCAGTGGCTGGCTGTGGCTGGGTGGTTTCCAAGAACCAAGAGAAGGAAAGAAATTAGAATAGTTAGAAATAATTAGAAATTACAATAATGTTTCCTGGACAAACTGAAAACCAAGAAGAATGTCTTAATGGAATGATTTATTTTATCTTTTATTTTATTTATTTATTTTTGACAGAGTCACTCTGTTGCCGAGGCTGGAACGCAATGGTAAGATCTCGGCTCACTAAAAACTCTACCTTTCAGATTCAAGTTATTCGCCTGCCTCAGCCTCTCTAGTAGTTGGGATTACAGACGTGGACCACCTGCTAATTTTTGTATTTTTAGCAGACATGGGGTTTCGCCATGTTAGCCAGGCTGGTCTTGAACTCCTGACTTCATGTGATCTGCCGGCCTCGGCCTCCCAAAGTGCTGGGATTACAGGTGTGAGCCACTGGGCCTGGCCAATGGAATGATTTATTTAGTAAAACTATATCAAGTTATTAGTAGTTGTGAATTATTTCTCTCTTTGGGGTACTCTAGTGCAGTTGGGATCAAAAGAACTGACTACTTAATTCAAATTTTAGGAAACCAGAAGACCAAGTGAGTACAGCTTCCCTTCTTGGTGACTTCTCTACTGGCCTGATACGAACAACATTTGGACAATGTTTCTAGTTTATTAACTAAAAATGGTCTTTATATATAATGGAAAATATGAGGATAATCAACAAAAGTCACGATTACTCAGAAGAGGAAAGAAGGACAATGAGGCCGAATTTCAAAGCTGCCTCTCCTGTGCACTATTGTAAAGGTTGCTAAATTAATTCCTGATGAGCTTTGCTTTTGTCAGTGATTGTAAATCTCCATTTGCCTGGGAGATCCAATGTGCCCTGAAAAGATGCATTCCCCACTAGAGAAAGCATGGCTCGAAGCTCTGAGAGCAACCTGTAGATAGCAAACACAGTAAAGATCAAGTCACTGGGCTGTGAAGCCACTGGAATTACTCTTGGGAATGATTCTTGTTCAGAAATTCATTTTTTCTCCAGGTAGAAAAGAAAAAAGGAAAGAAAAGGCAATCCCACCCACACTTTTTTTTTTTTTTGCCAGCTCTGTGCTACAATAGAGATCTACATTCATCACCAATTAAGTTATACCAATAGTTCTCTATTTGGGCTATGCATTAGAATCACCTGGAGTATTAAAAAACTGGTTCCCAAGCCCTACCCTAGAACAATTAAATCGGCATTTCCGGGGGTTTTAGCTTTGGTACTTTGTAAGCTCCCAGATGATTCCAGTGTGAAGCCGAGGTTGCCATTGCTTTGATCTGTGCTTGGGGACTACGCCGATCTTAATATTTGCCCGAGAAAAACACGGTCAGGAAAACCTACCAGACACAAGCCACATTTCTGCCCGCCGTCGGCGTTAATACTGGGATGAAGTCATGTTTTCTTTCCTTTCTTAATATGAATGATTGTGATTAAAAGAATTTGGAGGCATTTCAAAGTGAAAAATATTCCTTACCAGTTGTACATCAATATCAAAGTATGTTTCCTTATCTGAGGAGTTCTGACCAAGTCAAGAAATGAAGGGTTCAGTTTCTTGCCAGTTTCCTCTTCAGGTCTCAGGCGCTAAGAAAAGGAATAGAAAGGATGGCTTTGTATATTTAATGCTAGTGTCCCTGGGTCATATAGGGAATAACAGTAATTCCTTACCCATCCTGAGCACCCATCTCATGCCCAGCACTAGAGCAAGCACTCTCCATACTGTGTCTCATTTCATCTTTCTTTTTTTTTTTTTTTGAGACAGAGCCTCTTGCCCGGGCTGGAGTGCAGTGGCGCAATCTCCGCTCACTGCAACCTCCCCCTCCTGGGTTCAAGCAATCCTCTCCCTCAGCCTCCCGAGTAGCTGGGATTCCACGAATGCGCCACAACGCCCAGCTATTTTTTTTTTTCCTGAGACAGTCTTGCTCTATTGCCCAGGCTGGAGTGCAGTGGCGTGATCTTGGCTCACTGCAACCTCTGCCTCCTGGGTTCAAGCAATTCTTCTGCCTCACCCTCTTGAGTAGCTGGGATTACAGGCACCCGCCACCAAGCCCAGCTCATTTTTGTATTTTTAGTAGAGACAGGGTTTCACCATGTTGGCCAGGCTGGTCTCGAACTCCTGACATAGTGATCCGCCTGCCTCGGCCCCTCAAAGTGCTGGGATTGCAGGCATGAGCCACTGCACCCGACCAATTTTTGTACGTTTAGTAGAGATGGGGTTTCGCCATGTTGGCCAGGTTGGTCTTGAGCTCCCAACCTCAGGTGATCTACTTGTCTCCACCTCCCAAAGTGATGGCATTACAGGCGTGAGCCATCATACCTGGCCTATTTTCTAATAAACTTAATTTTCTCTTTTCTACCCCTGTGGAATGAAAAGGTTTGAGGTCAACGTGGTGAGATCTACTAAAGGCAAACAATAAACACAGGTAGCGAACACCTCTGTAACTGGATTCTGTTTAAGAAGGCAGGGGATTGCTTAAAAGCTTTGGAGCCTGGTGTGATGGCTCATGCCTGTAATCCCAGCATTTTGGGAGGCCGAGGTGGGTGGATCACCTGAGGTCAGGAGTTTGAGACCAGTCTAGCCAGCATGGCGAAACTCTGTCTCTACCAAAAATACAAAAATTAGCTTGGCGTGGTGGCGCTCATCTGTAATTCTGGGTACTAGGGAGGCTAAGGCAGAAGAATCACTTGAACCTGGGAAGTGGAGGTTGCAGTGAGCCGAGATTGCGTCACAGCGCTCCAGCCTGGGCAACAAAGCAAGACCCCATCTCAAAAAAAAAAAAAAAAAGCTTTTTGGACAATTTCTATCCAAAGTGTTTAAAATTCTAAGAAATCATGTGTGTTTAAAGAACTGCTTTACTGATCTAAGAATCTGACCTGAGGATGGTGAATATGCAGATGAGGGGGGTGCTGGGCACCTGGGCATAGGAGACTGGTGAAGGTGTAAGTTGCACAAGACAGAAACTCCTCAGCTGACCTTTAAATGATTTCTGCTTCTGTTTTAGTTTGATGTTTTCCATCTGTTTGAAATATTCTCCCACGGAACCACACATCCTAGTACATAAAATTCTCTGTTGCATTCCGCTACAGGTAAGCCAAAGTGCAAGGGGGTGGGCGCTTCCATGGTTCCCTGCTGAGATCACTGGCATGCATGAATCTTACCAGAGCCTCCCTTTTCTCCGTCCCCTGATTTGATACCTAAGGCCCTAGCTCACCTGAAGGGAGGCAGGTAGAGATTTTCCATTTTTCTTTGCGATGTGCTTAAAGATTCTCATGGCTTCAGCATTCTTATTCTGGGAGATCAGCCACCTGGGAGACTCAGGTATGCACCTAGGGTACAAGGTGAGCAGAGGGCAAATCTTACTGAATCCTCCTTACCCCATCCCCCATTTTTTAATAATCAGATTTCTCTGAGGATGTTAATACAGTTGGATCTCCAAAGAAAATAATACTCGTGTAGGGGGATATGTGATTCTTTCCTCCCTCAAGTGCTAAATTCCTCCTCAGGGATTTCTAAGCAGAAACACAGGAAGCAAGCTGCAAAGCAGGGTGCAGCTGAACATCCAGCTCCTGTTGCAAGGAGGAGAGGCAGGTCCCTCACGGTGGTCCTGGGCTTTGCAAAGGCCTGAGAACTGGCAGAGGGGTCAAGGACTAGATGCTGGAGTATGCAAACCATTGTGGGGATGGGGAGCAACTATGTATATGTATTATCCTCAATTTCCCAAAGGAATGAGATAAGCATTTGAGGTCAGATGGTGAGATAACTGAAAAGCCAGACTTCATAGTTTGAGCTTGATGTAGCAGGGCTCGGGGAGCTCTTGCAGTTTTTTGAGCAAGACTAGAATCATTGACCCTGTGTCTGGAGGGAACTCTGAGCAGCTGAGTTCAGGGTGAATGAGTTCAGGGTGGAGGTTCAGGGGGAGGAGAAACTGGAGAAAGGAGGTGATAGGGCCGCTGTTGTGGCAGTTATGGTGTAAACGTAGGAAGGCCCCAGTTGGAATCACCACTCTGGGAGAGAAGCTGCTCTGAGAGGCAGGGCTTAAAAGGAATTTGGAATGGATGTTTTTGTGGAAGTGTAATGGAGAGAGCAGGAAGCGTCACTCTCAGGGTGTAATGGACTGAATGTCTCTGTCCACCCTGAAGTTCATGCACTAATGCCCTCACCCACAGTGTGCAATTTGGAGTTGGGCCTTTGGGAGGTAATTAAGTTAAGCTGAGGTCTGGAGAGTGGGGCCCCCAGATGTCCTTATAAGAAGAGGAAGAAAGACTAGAGTGTTATTTTTTCTCCACCATGTGGGGGCCCACAAGTGGGATGTCTGCAAGCCAGGAAGTGGGCTCCCATTAGGAACAAATCTGCCAGCACCTGGATCTTAGACTTCCCAGCCTCCAGAACTATGGGAAATATGTTTTTAAATACCCGGTCCATGGCATTTTGTCACTGCAGTCTGAGCTGGTAAGACAGAGAGTTTTATTGGCTTTTGGATAAGAAACAGGCTTCCTGGAAAGAGTTGAGATGTTTAATTCTCAGACAAGACAGCCATGGGAAGAACAAGTAGGTAAATCCAGGAGGAACTACATAAATGGGTTGTGGCATGGGAGAGAGATTTGGTCTGATAATCCAGTATCTCCTTTGCTTTATTTCACATACTCTCACGTTAGGGGTTTCTAATAGTTTCTGGTATTTCCCATGTGTTTCCCTTGGGCAGAGATGACAAATATATTTTACTTGCCTTGGTAACTCTGATTGATTGGTATGGTCTGTCTGGAGTGTCGTGTTGGCCTTATCTGGGATGAAGAACACTGTGATTCACTGGGGATGTCTGCCTTGAGCATGAGTATTGGGAAATGGTGACACAAGTGCCATGCTCTGCTTTCTCCACCCTAAAGTTTCCTCTGAGGAGGGAGAGAATCGTACTAGTGACATTTTCAGTCTCTTCAAAGGGCCTACTGCCCAAATTGTACCACAGCTGCCAGAAGCTAATTTAAACACCAGATAAATCATGTGGAAATGTAAGATCCAGGTCATAAAAACTTTAAGCCCAAAGAGAAAGGACATTTGATTTACAGAGGGAGAGACAGGTGAAGCTGATGATTTTTATTCCTGAAACATGGAATTGGGCTCTTTGTGAAATGGGTCTGGAGAGTGAAAGCAATCTCAGAATCAGAAAGACAGTGTGCATTAAGGAAGGTAAACTTTTTAACAAAATAAAATACTTTGATTTCTTTCCTTTTTATTCCAAATGGACTTACCAGTAATAGAGCAAGAAGCAGAAGTTGGGCAGAGTAACTGTGAACTGCAACCACCTCCAGTGAGGAAGTGCGTAAGCCACACCAGCTAGTATCAGGAGCCCAACTGTAAAGGCAGCTTGGTAAAAAATCCCCACTGTTCTCCGATAGCTCCGCCCAACAAATTCTGTAACTGCAGAGATAATTCAAATGGTTAGTGTAATTCAATACAATAATGAGTTGGCTGTCCAGCTATCAGGAAACTAGAAAGCCAACCTCAAAAATATAGACAAATTCGAGAATATTCTATACAACTCTCTGAATATTTGTAAGTGTTTTTTGGTTTTTATTTTGTTATAACTATTGCTATTTTACTAATTAATAAATCTAACAGTCCCATTGGAGATGGGATGAAAGGCCTGCCAACATAAGCAAATACATTTGATTTATAATTTCCATGATGCAATTGTATTTCAGATACATGCAAGATTTTGACCTAGAGTAGTAACTCAAGACCTGAACAAATAAATCAAACATTAAATTTAGACTGTTGATGATTTTTATTTAAATGAACACCTGAGTATAACTTGTTCTCTTTCATGGGTTTAACATTTATCTTGCAAGTCCTATTTGTTTATTTGCATAAATGGCTTGGTACCTTAGCAGAGGGCTGGAATCAGCTAGTGCTGGGTTGCAGGAACTGGTTTTACATGCTAGGGAATTTTACAAGCTGGTGGTTCAACCCATTGGTATCAGCCATAGTGAGAATATTACTATAAAGATGCTATGCTGTTAGAAGTCAAATATTCTCTTATAGTATATGGAGCTTAACTGTAACTCTGGCTACTAAGGAATAGGATATAAGTTATATTCCTGGTCCTAAAAATGGCTGGCTGAGTAACCCGGGTTGACTACAGTACTTGTGTTTTCAGTTTCCTTGTGTGTAAGTTGAGGATAATTGTAGTTTACTAGAATAGATTTTTGCAAAGTATTAAAGTCCTTTATAAATTGACTACGTCTCTCATCATTGAACCTTATTTATGAATAGGTCTGGTAGGATGGATTTTCTTTCTACCCGATACTCCAGGGTACAGAAAACAAGAATTCCAAAAAAGTTATATAAGAATCTGGGTGTCGTTATGTTTACCCTTATTTCGCCCTTCATTTTTCTCTTTATAAGGAAGAATGCTGAATGAGTTGATATGCTTTTAGAAATTCTTTTGATATAGAAATAAAAAAAACTCTCACTATTGTCTTGAAGCTGTGTCCCTTTTTCTGCATGCCACCCCCCCATCTGACTCTATTTTGGCAGCGAGGTGGCTTTGTTCTCACAGCTGCAAGCACAAACATTCTTACTCAAGATGAAGCCTATTAACCAGCTTGCTTTGCTGACCAGTCCTTGGATTAAGCGAAAAATTAACATCCATGTATAGGTTGGAGAAATGGCCATGAGAACTCCAGATGCAGCATTTATGAGGATTGTAGTTAGGAGGCAGAGCTTACGGCCAAACCTGCAGGAAGAAAAACAAAGAGAGGGAATCAAATTAATTTTGATTTGCGAAGATTCCATGAAAATGCATGGAAGTTATGGAAATCTAGACAAAATCAGAAGTTAATTTTGTAAATTCAGGAGGCACAGACTGATAGCCACAAAGGGAATCTGTGACTCCAGGTTCATGTAGCACTTTTCATCAGCACACTATGTGTAAGTTTTCAGCAGGATAAGCCCCATTCACCCCAGGTTCAAGTACTTTCTCAGTCCCACACTGTGGCAGGTATTCAGGGAAAGAGTAATTCTTCCAGGCCATCCCGTGCTGAATATCCTATGGTCCTATCTAGGTCTTACATCGTCATGTGAGCTGCGGCCTTTGCACTAACAGTTTCAACCAATTATCCACCCAAGAATGTTTTCGCTTTGAAAACAAAATTCAGTGTTCAGTATTTACCCCCTTTCTTTTTCAACACTGCTTTCAGGCTTTGTGAAAATTGTCTTTGGTGCCACACATGTTACTATCCTATGACAGCCTCTGTTTGGAGCACGCTGGGAAGACGGGTTCCACACATCAGATTTGGGAGACTTAGGTTTCTTCAGTTTAGGGATTTGGGAAGTTGTCCCAGTACATAGAATAGAGGAAAACAATTGGCAACCTGGGTTTAATCATGACCTTCCTACTTACTACGATGTTGGGCAACCTATTCAACCATATTCAATGTCTTCATCTGGAAAAGACCCATCTGACACAGCTGAAAAGAGGATTAAGTGAGGTATTACAGGTAGGGAGCTTGGCACATAGCCTGCCTCTGACCCCTTCCTTCCTTTCTTCCTTCTGTTTGCAAAGCTGGCTCAGTTCAGAGAGTTGACTTGGGGCCCAGTAGTGTTATTTTCACAATGTCCTAGTTTTCTTATAAAAGACACCCTAATCCACTTAGTGGATATTTAAAAAAATTCTTCATAGAAAACAATGTTTATTTAATCTTTGTTTTTCCACTTCAATTGGAAGGACAGCTTTTTGTTATTAGGATTGCTCATTTTAATGGTGGATAAACATTGTTTAATGGATGCCTTTATTATTATGCAACTATATTCTAGTGAAGGTGTCAAATACTAACCATTTCAAAATAATCCACATTATTAATAATTATTTTGGAATAGTAACATTTTAAATATGAAATTTAAAGGTTAAGCAGTCACATTGGTAATTAGTGTTAACTAGTAAGTTTCATAAGTCTTAAAACTCTGTCTTGACCATGGAATTTCATTTAAAAAAAATTTTATTTTTAGTTCTGGGGTACATGTGCAGGATGTGCAGGTTTGTTACATAGGTAAATGTGTGCCATGGTGGTTTGGTGTGCCTATCAACCCATGACCTAGGTAACCATGTAATTTCTTAATTCTCAGTCAATGGTTCCCCACTGTAAATATACAATCTCTTGGCCTCTAATTCAAAGCCTTCCAAAGTCACATCTCAACTTAATTTTTTAGCTTTTCTTTCCACATTCTTCTACCCAAACCCCTTCCTTTACCCTCAAAGAGTATATAATCTATAAACATTGACTCAAATGGTACTTCTTCAACTTCCGAAACTGCTTTAGGCACACAATAGAATACCACAGTAGTGCTCCATGTAGATGGACAAAATCTTTTAGGTGATGAGAGGGAATATTCATCATTTGAAACTCAGAGCAAGAAAATCATATCCGTGATGTGGAAGAACTTCACTGGGGACATGTTCCACATAGGGAGGCAATGCTACTTAAAACAATAGTAAGGCATGGCTAGAATAAATTTGGGGGATCTGGGATAGAGGTTTGAGATTCCTCCTACCCTTCAGCAGGGCTATTTAAATGGTTAAATGAAAAACAATCAGATGAAACAGGAGAGGAAGGGTGGACTCCCCATACTGCCGGCTTGGTAAGTCTTTTAGCTACTTGCTACTCAGAACGTGGCTGAGGACTATTAGCATGGGCTTGGGAACAGCATCACCTGGGAGCTGGTTAGAAATACAGAATTTCAGGCCCACCCAGATCTGCTGGATCAGAATCTGAATTTTAGCAAGATCCCCAGGAGATTTATATGCACCTTAACATTTGGGAAGCAGTGCATTAATTTCATGGAGCCTCAGTTTCTTCACCCATTGTAAATTATGGATCATGAAATCTACTTTAAAAGGCTCTTGCGATCCTAAATGAAATATAACAAATGAGGATGCCCAATAAAGTGACTGGCACACAGTAATCAGTGGTGAACTTGTTTTGGAAGATCACATATAGTTGGCTAAGTTTGACTGCAACCCACTGGGACTTTAATTCTGCTTTTGATGCAGGACAGGCAGCCACCAAAATTGGGGCTTAGCCCGGGAGGGTTCTTGGCTTTGCCCAGGAAAGAATTAAAGGGCAAGCTGGTGTTGTTAAATGGCAATTTTTATTGAAGCTGCAGTGTATAGCAGCAGCACCTCTGCTCCTTGTGGAGCAGGAATATTCCATAGGCAGTGTGCCTAGAATAGCAACTCAGAGGAGGCTGTTCTGTACTCATATTTATTTTTAATGATATGCAAATTAATTTACATTATAAATTTTAATTATAGTTTAAATTATAAATTTAGTTATATGCAATCCACTTTTAATTATATGCAAATTAAGGGATGGCTTATACAGAAATTTCTAGGAAAAGGGTGGTAACTTCTGGGTGGTAGAGTCATTGCCATTAAAAGGGGGTGGTGATTGCCATGTTGCCATGACAATAGTAAACTGACATGGTGCCCTGGTGGGCATGTCTTATGCAAAACTGCTCCTGCCTGGGATCTGTTTCAGCTAGTCCTCAATTTGGTCCAGTGTCCAAGCTGTGCCTCCAGAGTCTCTCCTCCTAGCTCACTTTGATCTAGTTCCATCACAACATATAAAAGTAAGGTGCTGGCTCTTGAGAGCTAATGATCAGACTTCTGGAAAATTTGCAAGCTAATTGTTAGCATAACCATTATTAAAAATTAAATTATATACATTTATAATTAAATTGTATTGAAAACAAGTGTAATATGCAAAACATCACTTTCCAATGATTTTACTATATTTGGCCATCTATGCTTGTGAGGTTATTTACATCTACTGTATCTGCATGGTGGAAATACTGTGTAATGGTGCACACTTCTAGCCAACTCTGTCTCCCATGATGTCATTTTTGTAGGCTTAAGTGAACCACAGTGGGTATATTTACACCAGAGAAATCAATAAGCACTACAAACTGGGACTTTCTCTCCCAGACGACCGTTGTTAAGCATTTACAAGCATGCCACACTAAATACAGCACTTATGGCCAGGCGCAGTGGCTCATGCCTCTAATCCCAGCACTTTGGGAGGCCGAGGTGGGCAGATCACCTAAGGTCAGGAGTTCGAGATCAACCTGGCCAACATGGTGAAACCCTGTCTCTACTACAAAAATTAGCTGGGCGTGGTGGTAGGCACCTGCAATCCCAGCTACTCGGGAGCCTGAGGCAGGAGAATTGCTTGAACCCAGGAGGCAGAGGTTGCAGTGAGCCGAGATTGCACCACTGCACTCCAGCCTGGGTGACAGAGCAAGACTCTGTCTCAAAAAATAAAAATAAAAAATAAAAAAAATAGCACTTATAATTATTGCTCATGAGAATAAAAACTACATGGAATTGGTGAGGAATTGCTTTTCTGTCTCAGGTGATACTCAAAATCATGGATTAGGAAGTTACGGGTATATTCTCAGGTCCACTCTTAGTCTTACTTACAATCTTTTCATAATGCCTTACTGGTTTTTTTTTAATTATTCATGGAAGACAATGCGTTTTAATGTTGGTTTAATCTGTGAATACACTGGGGATCCATGATATTCTTGTCCCATTGGATAAAATCTGAAAATTGTAGGCATTAACTATACAAAAACCAAATAGCTTTCTCATTGCTTAAGGCTAGGCTTCTCACTCTGCAGGCAGGTACAGAACAGAAGAAGGCCAATGACCAGCCAAGCTTCAGGCGGTGTAAGAAAAAGAAGTCAAGGCATGGAGACGGCCTCTGGGGGAAGAATAACGAGTACTTACCTTGACAGAGGAGATTTCAACAATAGGTACAAAATAATGAGATCATCTAAGAAGGTGGATAATTGACCAGGGCTTATAACTCAGGAATGCACGGTCAGTAGGGATTTATCACCAATCTCCTACTTGTTGAGTGGAACACGAATAATTAACTAATTTCTTAACCCACTGAGCAAGGGTTAAAGATTGAGTCACCTGTTTACTCACAGCCTGCCAGGGAATGAGTGTTAGCACCTCTACCTGATGGTGGAGGAGGGAGTGCAGAGAGTGAATGCCTGCAGGGCCAGAGCTGCCCAGGGGTGCGATGGACTCCGGACCTCCCCTTGTTAATGTGTCTCTTCTGACTTAATGGGTCATCTTTAAAGAATCATCCTCAATTCTGCGGCAATAAAAATAAAAACAAATGACCTTCCCTTTCACCTTGCAAGCCTCTCACAGAAAGCCCCAGGAAGAGCCTTGCCAGGGCAGCTGAGAAGACAATTAATAACCATGGGTGATGGATGAGGTGCACGTGGCCCACGCCTCCACTTTTATCCCTCTTCTCTTCTGCTGCCAGGTAGGCCCTTGGCCCCTGTGAAGTGCATGTGCCTTGGGGGTGTGATATATTAAGCCATCATCATTAATCTTTAACACATTTGCAAGTTTTAATTCAGCCTAACAATATAATACAATCAGAGAAAATGTTCTACTTGCATTTAACATTATACTCAGATTTGGATTATATCATAGATGTAGTTGGGGGTGGCATGGAAGGGCAACAAGCATAAAATACATTTACTTTACCATTTATTTCAGTTATATATTTATATTTTACATGTAAATTCATAATTATGTATTTATATCTAGATATAATTAGATGTTTGTGTATTATATATAATAATATATATGTATCACTATCTCACTAGGTGATTGCTGATTAAGAGGAATACTATCACTCACAATATTGAACAGTGCCTGGCCCCGGAAAACACTCAATAAACAATGTTATGAATATTAAATAATTAGCCCTGATGGCCAAGTTATCTAAAGTGCTTATCAACTGTGAAGCAAACTTTTTGGTTCCTTTTCCTTTTGAGGACTTCTAAAAATGTCTCATTGGTCATCAAGAGAGCAAAGCTGCGTGTTGTAAGAAACTTGCAGGACAGTGAGTGTGGGATTCCAAAATGCTGGATAAGTAAGAGCTACAGCAATAGCTTGATTCGTACAAACACTGACTTGCTGAAGACACAGACTCATCAGAGAGGCCTCTTGTCATCTCTCCAGGGACAATGACATTGCAGAGGTGGACATTTACCCCTCTTGTTGTAGACAGACCCTGTTTCCCTTTCTTTAAGTTATAGGTTCCACACATATAGTCACATGTGGCCCCAGGAACCCAATTCAGGACTCTTGCAATCCCACGGGTATTAGGGAGATTCTACATCAGGCCTGGTGCTGGGGGCTCCCAGCATATGTGAGACAAGCAGAGGATAGGATTGAGCTCAGAGGTCCTGAAGGCTGATGGCTAGGTGGATGGTGATGAGGCCAAAAAATGAATTGGGAATTACAAAAGGGATGAGATCATCTGTTACTCTCCCTTCGGACTTTAAGCTTCTGCATAGCCCACATGCAAGACTTGCTGTGTAATGTTGAAACATCTGTCTATGACCCCGGATAATTTGAAAATAAAGACATTGGTCATGGTTATCCAAGCGGCAGAAGAAATTTAAGATTGTAAAAACACCAGCAGGAAGGCCAGGAGACTGTGGTCTGTGTGCCTGGGAAAGGATGGGATGCAAGCAGGGGCAGGGGCATACGAATGTTCTCCAAACCTTTGGGATTGTTTAAATTTCACCACGGGTGATTCAACCTACCTGTCTGCTATGTAGCCGATGCTCATAGAACCGATAAAGAATCCTACATTCACTGATGACTGGAATAGGTCCAACATCCAGGAGTTGGCACATACCAGGTTAAACTGCCAGCAGGGGAGATGTGTTCCAGCAGGGGAGATGTGTTCCAGCAGGGGAGATGTGTTCCAAGTTGGGAGAGAAAGGAAATGAAATCCCATTAGGATTCTGTTGTACATAACTCAGCTAGGGTACTCATTAAATATTCCTTGAATTGAACTGTGTAATTAAGTGGCAATAAGCCACTGTTTCTTGATCATGTCAATTTTCTTCTTCTTCTTCGCTCTCTCTCTTTTTTTTTTTTTTTTTTTTTTTGTGAGACAGGGTCTTGCTCTGTCATCCATGCTGGAGTACAGTGGTGATCATGGCTCACTGCAGCTTCGACCTCCTGGGCTCAAGTTATCCTCACACCTCAGCCTCCCAGAATGCTGGCATTATAGGCGTGAGACACTGTGCCCAGCCTCAATTTTCTTTACACGACAAAAAGGCTTGCTCTTCCATCTGGCAATTTGTCATTAAGCTAAAACTATAGCATTGGCTAAATCAGCTGAAATTGGGTAATGACTCTACTTATAGACAAATTTATTTTTTTCTTTCTGATTTCAATGCACATGCAGATAGGTGTGTGGACGTGATACAATGCAGGTACCAGAAGGTCGGGCCATTTAGCATCTCCCTGCTGTCTGTTTAGTACAAGGGGATTAGGAGTGACTGCTGAAGGCTGCTGCATTTGCTCTTATTTGGAATAAGAGGAGGTTGGGTGGAGCAGGTGCTGGACCAAGTCAGGAGACCCATCTTCTAGGGCTAACTCTGCTAAATCACTCACTGTGTGGCCTGGGGTAAAAACTTTTCTCTGCTTGGGGCCTCAGTTTCCTCATCTCTGTAGGAAGGAATGAGATTGGCCATGCGAGAGAGCCTCGGCGAGTTATGTGGTGTGAAGCCCATGAGCGGCCACATTTCCTGTAACTATTCGACCACCTTAGACCCTTCAAATTAGACTCTACCTACCTATCTGTTCATACGGAATATCTTCCCATCACCCAAGCAGTCATTTTAAATTAAACTAGGCAACTGGCTCTCTCAGTATTTTCGGGATAACCTAATTTCCCTATTTTGCTTTGCTTTCAATAAAAGCAAGCTCCATTTTTTTGGTCTTTTTTTCTATTATATTTATTGGAATGAGGCTTCACAAATAGCTTTTGATGTCATCTGCAGTTTTTAACAAATTAATAGTGCCACAGCATGATCTCCAGCCCTAAATGATTTTATATGAACACTCTGAGGAAATTAAAGAGAAAAAATAGGCATCGAGAGAAAAGCACATCCCATCACACAGTCAGGCACAGTTCAGCTGAGTTCCACAGGCTTTCAGGTGTGTGTGGGCATCTGTGTGATGGAAGAATAGAGGGGGAGGTAAGGCCTCCAGAAAAAGAGGAGAATCCACAAGATTCCCTATCTTGGCAACATTTCCAGGGGTCCTAATACGCTTTTGCCTGTTTCTTACTGCAGGAACATGCACAAACTAGAATCATTATTGTCAGCATCTGAGGACATTTTAACTATCCAGTTATTCTCCAGACAAATTAGAAGCTGCATGTTTTCATTTGGAAACTAGAATTTTGTAAGATACATGGAAGCCAAAGAGCATGTCCAGGCAGGGTGTGTAAGAGCCGGGCCTTCCGCTGGTTGCTTCCTTGAGAACAGCTCCACCATTTGCTTCCCCATCTGAGCCCTGAGCTCACTTTCTTACCTCGGTGACGATGGAGGAGCCAGGCGTCTCGTACAACCAGCCGTCCCGGCAGGGGCCCAGTGGCAGGCGGCTCCTGTTGGTGTCCAGGCTGGCCAGGGGGTCCACGCAGCTGAGGGTGCTCTGGTTCCAGTCCACCTCGTAGCGCCTGCACTGTCTTGCAGAGGCCTCGCCCCCAGGTCCTGGGCCGGGCACCGTGTAGTTCAGCTCCTCTGCAGGACTCCAGCCGCAGCGCAGACTCAACTCGGCCACTCCGGGGCTCCGGCAGTGGTGGTCAGGGGTGAAGCCCAGGAAGACGATGCCCACGTAGATGGGCGTGAAGGCAACTGAGAGCAGAGATAAGAGGAAAAACATTTGCTTCTGGAAAAAGTGGAACTCCCCTCCATGCTCCAGGGCATCGTCCACGGTGGCGGTCATGATCCTGCAGGCAGGCAGACCTGAGGCTGCCCGACCTGCTTGGAGCGAGGCTGAGAGCGGCTGCAGCCAGCTCAGCACAAACCCTGGCCAGAAGTCAAAGAGGGGAGTTTACCTCTGCAAGTGACCAGCCTTCAGGGCAGGCCTTTCCTTGGTCCAGCTGACTTCAAAGGTGCACCCCTCCAGCGAGGGTGCATGTCCTTCTGCACTTCCCAAATGCCCTGAGTTCACTCCCAGGATGCCTGTCGTGTTTATTGTTAACAGATTCTCCACAGGCTTGTCGGTGCTCCACTCCAGCAGCACAAACAACCCGTCCTCTGTGTCCCACCACAGGGAATCTGAGTGCTGGCCCATATCACAGCCCAGTCATCTTCCCGTAGTGCCCCGAGCAGCCAGGAACTTAATATACTCCTATCTCACGTGGACCACCAGCTTTTCTTCAAGGGGCTATGGAGAAAACACACGTGTTTGGCCACAAGGCCCAGGGTGATGTGAATCAGGATCTGGGTCAGAACCCTGGTCCAGATTCGAAGTGGGTTGCAGGCCTGACTGCTGGGCTCATTCTCCAACCTACAACAAGAGCCGTTGGGGTGCGTGCCGGGGCTGCTTGTTTTGATGTCGTCCAGATTTTATAACTCTGCTTTTTAAAAGTGTTTGCTCCAATCTGGTATTCCTGCATTTCAGCCCTGAAGTGTCCTTCCCCTCAACCCATCTGGAAGGAAAGAGTAAAGTGTTCACATTGCAGACAGGTCAAGTGTAAATGCAGGCAGGTGCGTCCAAGCCACTGTCTTTTTGTCCTGGATTTTTCTGTTGGGGTCTGTTGGGGCTTAGAAATCCATGCCCCGAGATGAAGGTCTCAGAAGCAAAGTCTCTCTCTCTGACCTTCTCCTGCCTTCCTGTCTCTTCTGTCACCCATCATTCTTCCCCAGGGCAAGCCACGGAAGGGAGAATCCTTCTTCCCCAAAGCAGCACATAGAAGCCAGACTCTTTTTTTCCCAAAGGCAGCCAGAAAGCCTAGAAATCTGACTGTAACTTCCCTGCTGCCTTTCTGTGTAACAGTGGGCCGTAAAGAAATCCAGACTCACATTCCAGAGGGGTCCTGTCCCCGCTGCCTGGAGGAAGGAGTACTGCACAGAGAGGCCAAGACGGATCTGAACAGAGAGGCCTTGCTGGATTTTCCCCTCAGCCTGAGAACATGAGCTGCTGCCCTTTTTGTCCAAGCACAGTTCTATACTGCTGTCCACAGTTTTCCCTGTATCTTTGGGTCTTCATTCGGAAGGCACCTGTGTCATGTAAAACTGTGATCAAATAAATGTGTCATGCTTTTCTCTTGTCAACCTGTCTTTTGTTATAGGGGTGTTGGCCGTGAGCCTTAGGATAAGGAAGAAAGGGATCACCCCTTTTTGCTCTCACAGGTCAGGGGCATCTCTTTAGGATGGTGTTGCTACATCTAAATGCAAGGCACACAGGAAATTTGTCTTTCCTGGTGGACAAAAGGATCCTTAATACATCGTTTTCCTGCCAAGTAGAGAAGGTGGCCTGCTGACATATCTGTAAACTAAATACCAGAAAGTTAACCCAATTTTCCTTCTTCTCCTTCTTTTTTTCTGTTGAATCGTCAGTGGGTGTAACAGCATAGTCTAAAAGGAGCGACCCACGGGGTCTTTATCCTTGCTGCAGCTGCAGGCTTCTTATTTCCTTAAAAAAGCAAAAAGCAGGGCGCCGGCAAGGACATCCATTGACCTCCACTGCGGCTGTGTTGGGCACACAGAGGCACTCTGCTTCATGGTGCCCTGGGCTGCTGCCAGCCCCGTTTGCTCTGAGCTGAATGAAGGGGGCTCAGATCTGTTTAGGGACTTCCCGTTCGCAGCCAGCATCATGAGTGCATGAGCCGGAAGCCAAGGCTGCTCTGTCTGCACCTGTTCCCGGTCAAAGAGCTGAAGGATGGCAAGTTAAAGAGTTAAAAAGTGACAGAGGTTGTCAAACTTTACTCCACTTCAGGGACCCACAGATGCTTCTGACTGCCTCTTACAAGAAATTTACAGACACGTGCACTTGAGTTTGACTCGCTTGACATGTCAAGACATCAGATCTTCACGTCATGAGCAAGGGGCACCAGGTAAGGGCCAGAAGAGCTTTGCTGGTCAATGGGAAAGAACGTTGAAATTCACTACAAATTACTTAGAGGGAACAATCAGATAAGGAGAAGTCCAGACCTCAGGTCGCTTACAGCAATGCATTTACACAGTCATTCAACATTGCTCTATGGATGCATGAGTCACAGCACAGCTGCCAAAAAATCAATCCCATTAGATGACAGACCCTACGGAGAAGCCACATGGGCAGTGAGCAACTCAGGGAAAGAAACCACAGAGAGGAGGGGTAGACGTCCTACAGTTTGAGTCCGGGTATCTTGGGAAATTGTCACTTATTTTATGGGGGTGCTTACATATTCAGAAGCATGGCTGGAGTATAATCTGATCATTTAATCCATATAACCTGGTAATATATTGTAATTTATGTCAGAAGTATTTCTCAACCTCTTATCAGGTTTCTCTGCAATGTAAATAAATATTGCCCCAGTGTACAACCTTCTCTGCAGCACTGAAGAAGGCCAGTTGTGCCTGGACTAACTTTCTCGGCCCCCTGCACAAGAAGACAAGGGGGCAGTTAGGGTTGGAAGTTAGAATGGACGAATCCTACCTACCCCATGGCAAGCCAGGCATCAGGTTCTTAAAGGATGACAGGGCAGAAGCAGTGAGACCCATCAGCAATGGAACGTAGGCTTTTGGGTCATTTGTTAAGCAGGATGATTTTAGCAATCAATATCTTCTATTGAGGTCAATGCAACCTGCTTGGTTAAGGTGATGTCTACCTGAGACAGAAATGATTGAAATTGATTGTCTCACAGTGATGGATGCTGTCTGTCCTCTATGCAGCTGAGATGGAAAAGCAGTGGGACAGAGGGGAGGGTCAGCAGAGCAGCAGAGCCCAGATTGTAGCCCGGCCTGGCCCTAATGTATCCATGTCACATGGGCAAGTTCTAATACCTCTTGTAACAGGGCCATTATCCCTTAGTCAGAGAGCTGAGGGATGAGATCACATAGGACTATTACCGAGCACAGTGGCTTCAATAGTTGGAAGTTATTCATGGAGACACTGTCACCCTCTCTATTTCTCCCTTGTTTTCTTCCTCCATGCACCCCATCTATCCACCGCATGCCTTGGTCTCCTTCCTCAACTCCCTGCTGCCCACTTGCATCACAACAGGGTGAGCTGGGTGTAGGGCTCCTGGCCAGGCACAGTGGCAGGTGATTTGTGTTGACCCAGACTTCTGGATCGCAGAGCCTCCCAGAGGGAAGGCAGCTTAGAGGACAGCAGGCAACGCCATCTGACACTTCAATTCCTCAACACCTGTCCCAAGTAGTTACACGGAAAAGCTTTCAGTATTGGCTGAACCCAGGCTGTTGTTGGACTTTACAGATTGCTGGGAAGATCTTCCTCATAGCACACAGGATTCATCTTCCAGAACTTTCCACACATGTGGACACTATTCTCTCTTTTGGGGTCGGGTAGATTAAGTTAAAACCTTCCTACAGAGAATTTCAGATATTTGAAGCTTCTGTTTACCTCCAACTCTTGTCTTTTCAGAGTAAATGTCCCCAGCTCCCCACATAGTGAATGTGCTCTTCTCACCACCACCAGGGACAGCCCTGAGCTCTGTTTCAGTTTATCTCTTGCCTCCAGGAGAGGAGTCTGGGGCCTGGCATATCCCCCGGGTGCACTGTAGAGCCAGCAGTTATCTCCTCATGCAGGGCTGGGGCTAACATCCCTCAGTGAGTTCAGTGTGCAGAAGGCAACTCTAAACCATTTCTATTGTCATCCTGCTGAGTGAGGCTTCCAGGAGCGCTGACTAGAACTCTCCTTGGGCTTTCTTCATCAGTGTAGTTCTGATTTTATTCATTTATCTTTATTGGTTCTATTTTCCCCACAAAATGATAGCTCTGTGCTGACATCCTTTGAGGCAGGAAATTGGAATTAGCCTGGTGATGAGAGGAGGAGGCATCTGTTGGGAGAGGAGGGGGCATGAGGGTGGCTAACTCGCCCCTCCTGTGGTTCCCTCTCCACTTTCCTCTTACTCCCAGCCTTCACACCAAGCCTGTAGCTCTAGAAATCACAAAAGGACCGGACTCTGTTCTTCAAAAGGCAGAGCATGAGTCTAACACAAAACCCACAGAGATGACCCAGCGAACTTCACGGGTGTAATTTTGAAGAGCTCTAGGGAACCATTTTGTAAAAGACCCAGACAGTTAAGTACTAAGTTTTCTTCTTCTCAGATATTCATTTTTAAAGGCTGTATTATTACTGTATGTAAAATTAAGTGCAAAGTATTTGGTTTGGCCCTGGACTTCCAAGTTAGTGAATGGGGTTTAGGACATGCCACCCCAAAATTCAGAACCTTGGTATTTGAGAAAAGAGGCAGAGACAGAAAGATCTCTCACCTTCCCTGTTCTTCTATCCTGAAGCAGGTCAGAATAGGACCTCTGTTTGAGACACACCCTCCTGATACCTGGAGGAAAGAAACACCCTTATCTCTGAAGACACAAGGACACAGAGAAGTGTCTGAACAAGCACACCTTGCTAAGTTTCTCTCGGTTTATTGCCATTAGATCATAGCCTATTTGTGCAATCACAGTTCCCCACACGGTCCACTCTTCACCCACCTAAGCTTAAAAATATTCAGATTTCCCTGTTTCTTTGGGCCTTCTCTTCTGAAGGCTCCAGCATCTTGTAAAATATGGGTAAATGTGTATGATTTTCTTTTGTTAATCTGTCTCGTGTTAGTAGGGGCCACAGCTGTGCACCTAGCCATGGGCAAGGACAAGCTGTTTTCTCCTTCCTCTTCCATGAGGTTCAGCCTGCAGCTGGGATGTGCTGCAGGACCAGGGCCAGGTGTGGGGCTCATGCCTGTCATCCCAGTGCTTTGGGAGGCCACGGAGGGAGGATCGCTTGAGCCCAGTAGTTCAAGACAAACCTGGGCAACATAGTAAGACCCTATTCATTAAAAAAATAAAAATAATAAAAATTAATAAAAACATGCCATAGGACCTCACTGCTCAGAGCTCTTGGGTCTCGCAACTCTGGACCTTCACATGGTTTTGTTTGCCAAAGCAAAGTCCTTATGAATATCCAAATACAGTTCGAGTTTTCTTGAGCATTTATCCTCTCCAGAAACCCAGGAGTGTGTCAACTTCTTCGTTGCCTTGCTTTCTTCAAAGAGAGAGTGAATCCAGTGGAGACAGAAAGGACATCCTTTACGTATCCCACAGAGGCCTCGTGGAGAACGATAAGAGACGAATCATTAAAACGTTCATTGCCGTAATTCTCTGCTTTCATTTTTTAAAAGTTTGGTTTAGCAACCACTTTCCTCCTTGACCAGGTGATTATTTCCTAAGACTGTTTATCCAGAGCATTAAGGAAAACAGAGCATACCAGCCTCCCACCACAGATGAGAAGGGGATTCAATACAGGTGCGTGTGCTAGAGTTAAGGGAACATATTATGTTAATATGAATTAATTCCAAACTGACTGTAAAAAATAGGTGTCTGAAGCAGGTCTTTTTTTTTTTTTTTTTTTTGAGACGGAGTCCGGCTCTGTCGCCAGGCTGGAGTGCAGCGGCCGGATCTCAGCTCACTGCAAGCTCCGCCTCCCGGGTTCACGCCATTCTCCTGCCTCAGCCTCCCGAGTAGCTGGGACTACAGGCGCCCGCCACCTCGCCCGGCTAGTTATTTTTGTATTTTTTTTTTAGTAGAGACGGGGTTTCACCGTGTTAGCCAGGGTGGTCTCGATCTCTTGACCACGTGATCCGCCCGTCTCGGTCTCCCAAAGTGCTGGGATTACAGGCTTGAGCCACCGCGCCCGGCCAGCAGGTCTTTTAATTCAAAGTAAAGCTGTGTCTCACCACTGGAAGTGTAGGTGTTGTAATCTGGCTAGAGAGGAAAGTCCACTACATTTTAATTTTATTATGACTTCATTCAGCCTGGAACAGGGTGAAGTGGATAAAAGAGAGAGTTGTCTTCTTAGAAAAATTGCTGATTTCAGATCAGAAGAAGGAACTCAACACCAAGAGCCTGGGACATTCTGTTGGGCAAAAACAACAACAACAACACAAACAAACAAGAAAGCTGAGACTATTGGCTATGTTGACAGGAACAAGGGGCCATCTGAAAATGCTCCCATTGGCCTAAAGTGGGGGAATTTGTACATTAAAAAATAATAATAATAACTGTAACAGGCTGGGCGTGGTGGCTCACACCTGTAATCCCAGCACTTTGGGAGGCTGAGGTAGATTGCTTGAGGCCAGGAGTTCGAGACCAGCCTGGCCAACATGCTGAAACCGCGTCTCTACTGAAAAATAAATACAAAAATTAGCTAGGCGTGGTGGCACATGCCTGTAGTCCCAGTTACTTGGGAGGCTGAGGCAGGAGAATCGCTTGAACCCAGGAGATGGAGGTTGCAGTGAACCAAGATTGTTCCACTGCACTCTAACCTGTGTGACAGAGTGAGACTGTCAAAAACAAAACAAAACAAAACAAAAAAACAAAAACAAACAAACAACAGAAAAAATTAAGTGCAACGGATTGAAATACATGAAGTATATTTTTAAAATCTATGAGTATGAGTTTATAATGATGTTTTTAAAATCCCATGAAATAATGAGCCTCAGCACCGATCTGCAATAGATATTAAGTTTATTAAATGAAATACTGATGAGAAATTTCATATTGGAGGGGTCAGGCTGACACCGTCACTAAAAGTGGAAAAGCTTGACTTTATGGGCTGCATGTTGTAACGCAATCAGTTACAACACACAGCACACAACTGAAAACATAAACCTGAATGCACTCAAGCCTCTAAATCTGTCAGTTTACAGCATGTGTGGGGAATAAAGTAGCAAGTTAAACGACAATAGAAGGAAGCCATCGGACAAACGCAGGATTCAGGACATTCTACCAATGACCTGGGTTCTCCAAGGAATCCATGAGACTTAGGAGATGTAAAACCAGACCCAATGAGTGGACTGTGTTTGGAAATAACTGAAGAAAGGATCTTTCAAACCATTTGAATGTGGACTGGATAATAAATGATATTAGATAATTAGTTGTAATTTTATTAGGTCTGGTCATTGTGGCCATGCTTTAAAAAAAGAGGCCTAATTAATTAGAACACATCATTCTGAAGTATTTACGGGTGACATGGCACATTGCCTTCTATTTTATTTAAAATTGCTTTTTAATAATAAAGGTGAATGTAGATGGAGAAAACAAGAGTGGAAAAATTGAAGCTATAAAAATGTAGTCACTGCGACAAAGGACGTTACCCATGAACCACCTCGGGCCTTCTGATGCTTGTGCCTCTGGTAGCATCCTCAGTCAGCTAGCTTTCAATGGCTTTCTTACTTTATTAGTTTCAAAAGACCTTCCTAAATCCATCCACTCATTCTTTTAGTTTTTTACTGCCTCATTTTTTCTATTGTACAAGTTGGTGTCAACGAAGTGGGATTTGCTAGAATGACCCTGGCTCTGGGAAACATGTGGTTTGGGAAGAAAAAGGATAAAATGGTGGGGGTGAGGAACATTTGATTCCTGGGTGGCCACGTGGTCGGCCATGTATGGAGCCACAGATGTGCTGTGCTTAGTTACTAAAAGTGAAAGTTATCAGTGGTGCTGAGAGATGGCTCCAACTCCCAGGGAGCTGGTTCACTGGAAGCATAAGGAAATGCAAACTAGGGTGAAATGTGCAATTCCTTGGTTGTTGTTACATGTAACAGCTAAAATGAAACTAAAAGGCGGTGCTGGCTCAGACCTTGATGCTAGACCAAGCTCAGATTTCAGTGGGTCTGAGCTTCAGCCACTGGCCTGAAAGCCACCCTCAAGGGAAAAATTATGCAGGAACAACAGAAAGTATCTCTAAGGTCTCTGGTCACCAGAAGGTAGTCCACCTGGGGAGAGGGCCAAACCAGAAGACTATTGAAACCAAAGGTGTAGTGTGAAGGAACTGTTCATTTTGTAGATCAGTATCATCAGCTTCCTGAGGAGTCTTTAGTGAAAATGGATTATGATAGCAATGAATTTAGGAAGAGTGTCTTTGGTTTTGAATGCTGCAGAGTGGAAGAGTGTGTTTGGGTTGATGCAGTGCCCACAGCTCGCTATGGAACAATCACAGGTGACTCTAAGTGATCAGGCACACAGAAGGTTATTCTCAAGGGAACAGCCAGCCTGGTGGACTGGTTACAGTCACTCTAAGGTTTGTTTATCCTGAGAAGAGGGACTGTTGACTCCTCCTATGACTGAAGTGGAGCACCCCAGATGAAGCGGCTGACATGCTTTGCACGCAAGCCATGTGGGATGTGGGACTGTCTTTTTGATGACTGTGATATTCACCTGCTACGCATGCCTGTTACCCATGTAAAGCAATATATATATTGTTTTTTGAGATGGAGTCTCACTCTGTCGCCCAGTCTGGAATACAGTGGCATGCTCTTGGCTCACTGCAACCTCCGCCTCCCGGGTTCAAGCAATTCTCATGCCTCAGCCTCCTGACCAGTTGGGATTACAGGCACCTGCCACCACGCCCAACTAATTTTTGTATTTTTAGTAGAGACAGGGTTTCACCATGCTGGCCAGGCTGGTCTTGAACTCCTGACCTCAGGTGAACCACCCGCCTCGGCCTCCCAGAGTGCTGGGATTACAGGTGTGAGCCACTGCGCCCTGCCGTAAAGCAGTGTTCATTGGACATGCTAAATGGGAACCAGTGAGACCGTCTGAGCCCACAGGGGAGAGTTAAAGCTGGAGTGTTGGTAGGGCCAGGTTCTCTCTGCATTAGGTCTGTGTGGTGCGTGCACAGGAGCTTACATCAAAGGCTGTGGGCACCTCCCAACGACACTAGGGGGACTCTGGACTGGAGAATTCTCGTTGAAGGGGCATTTACTAACTTGGTCTCAGACATTAGTGGAAGCTACTCTTATGACTGAAGGACACAAAATGATCTTAAAACATGAAATACCCCTGCTGTCTTGGGTGATGTCAGAGAAATGCTCTAATAGGAATGGCAGTGCCCAAAAGAGTCCTGTAATAAAATGGAAGTGGTTTATACAGGATCATGCTGCCTAGGGAAAAAAAGGAGGAGATATGAGCAGGGAGCCCATTTTCCTCCAGGACTGAATCCAGAGCTATGTGAGGAGCTTCTGGATTCTATTGTCACTTGAACAGAGCCCTGTCAACCTCTCTCAACTGACCGACCCAGAGTGACTTGGTTTGTGGGTGGCAGTTCCAAGATGAACAGATACAGTCCTGTTGGAAGGGCTACTTTGATCAAAGCAGGTTAAAACAAATCAACTTGGTGGGCTTAAAAGCATGCTGTTACCTAACAGTGATGGAAGAATTGAAGGGTTGCAGAAGCTTCTGTGTTTGGGTTTTTATTGACTCTCGGGCAGTGACCAGTGGCCTGGCCATACACTCAGCAAGAGGGCCATGGAAACCTGGCTATTAAAAGGATTCCTCCATGGAGCACAGCCCTGTGGAAATCTGAGGGTGCATTAAAGTAAAACAAGTCAATGCTCATCGAAACTCCTTTCCAGATTCCAAAGGTGACTAGAGTCAACAAGCAGTTATCCCCGTGTCCTCCCCTGAAGTGGCCATCTGGGTTCCTGAGATAAGCGGGTAGCTATAGCAAAGAAGAGATGGACTGAATCTAGACATGTTCTGTACAGAGACTGACTCTGGTCTGGGCTTTGCTTACCCGGTGGAAGATGTAAATGCTCACCGTGCCGTTCAAAAGCCAGAACAGAAGATATTGCACCAATTTGGATGGCCCAGTCACATTTCTTTAGACCAAGGAACACACTGTACAGCCTGTAATGTCCAACAATGGGCAAAGCTAGCCTCCTCAGAGTAATAGTTTGATAGAAAAGTAGAACAGGCAATTAAAACATTGGTTTTCCTAAACAGGGGGAGATGGAGACACAACGAGCTGGCTTGCACATCTTCACAAGTGTAGTGCACACTCAGCATGAGTGGGGCTAAAGGCGTGTTCCCCTAACACTTTCCTCCGTTTCCTGGTGGATCTGGGGGAGAGGGGTGGGAGAGTGCTGGTATGACTGTGCAGTTCTTGCCAGGGGAGAAGTACACAGGTATAATGACTGTAATTGTTTTCCTTCTCTCTCCACATCACTTTAACTCTTTTTCCCCTACGTGATGCAGGGGTCATAGGCCCAGGGCTGCAATTATAAGTGCTAACAGCGGGGATGATTCCTAAGCAGGAAATTGTTACCATGTTTTTAAAACTTGTGTCAGAATTCCCAAGGGCCCAATGGGGATGGGTTGTGCCTTCACCCCATCCAGCAAAATAGGGGTTAACACGGAATGAAGCTATCTTATTTTGTGGTGAATATAGCCCACTGCTTTGTACCCTGTCTGAACAGAGTGGACCCGGGGGGAGGCACTTGCTAGACCAGTAATGCTCCCAGCAATTAGACCAGAACAGTGGCTTATCCAAGTGTCCCTTCCAAGGATGGAAATGTTTGGGTCTAAACAAAGAGAAGGAGAAATCATAACTGATGGAAAAGGAGTGAATAGAAGGCTCCTGCAATGAAGGAAGTCTCATATAATATTAACACTTTAACACTTTGAAAATAGTTCAGAGCAAGAGATATCATTGCCTCTTAGCTCAGTTATCCCAGATGCCTGGAAGCGTAAAGCTATGTGTTTGCTGAGGCCACTCCTGCTTTTGAGGCCCTACAGGACAGGGTAGAAGCCTGCAAATCTGAGTAGCACCACCCTGGGAGACATTTCCATAAGATATGATGAAGAACTGGACTGACTCTTAATGAATGAATGGGATTCTAGTCATGTGACGGTATCTTTCGAGTTGTATATCATTTTGCTGTAAGAGATCTGTGGCCAGAGACAGGGGGTGGCCTGTGATATTGAACTATAATAAGAAATAGCTTTTGGTCTCTGCCCCGAGTTCCTGGCACAGACCTCCTAAAACCCTTGTAATTTCCCCAGCAATAGGGGTGCTAGGAGCATCTTTTGTTCTGATGTTTGGTCTTTGACTCTGGTTCCTGACACAAAACTCCTAACCCCTGGAATTTCCTGAGTGACAGGAGCGTCTTTTGTTCTAATGGAGCCACTCCTGGTGGGTTCCTGCATGGGGGCTGGTCGCCAGAAAGACGAAGCCATCTTCTCTGGGAAGTTAATAATCAATGACATGTGTGTGATGAAGCTGCCATAAAAATCCCTGAACTGCAGGATGTGGAGAGCTTCTGGGTTGGTGGACATGGGGGAGTGCCTGAGGGAGGGAACCTCTGTGCCCCTTCCCCATGCCCTGCCCTGTGCATCTCTCCATCTGGTGCTCATCTGTACCCTTTACAATATCCTTGGTATTAGTAGTAAACTGGTAAACGTAAGTAAACTGTTCCTAGGAATTCCATGAGATGCTTTTGCAAATGAATCAAACCCGAGGCGGGAGTCGTGGGAACTCCTGATTCATGGCTGATCTGTTGGAAGTGGGACTGGGCCCTTAACCTGTGAACTCCCAGTAGATACTGTCAGAATTGATGTGTGGGGAAAAACCCGGACATCTGGTCACAGAAGTGTTCTGTGCTGTCCTGAGAGTATAGGAGGGGAAATCAGTTTACTTTTTTTCCCTGCCGGGTAACAGAGCCTCTTCTGTTTGCTCCTGGGAGAACCTGAGATTCTCTCCTTTTAAGTCTGATGGACACAAAGGACTTCATCTACCTGGGTCCTTCCTTCTATACAGGATCTTCTGTTTGAAGGCTTTTAAGCACAATCACCATGGAAAAAAAGGACAGAAGGTTAATGTCGGGTTGCCCCAAAATATATGTTGAAGTCCTAACACCCAGCACTTCAGATGCAACCCTGTTTGGAGACAGGGCTGCTACAGATGTAATTACTTGAGGTCCTGCTGGGGTAGGTGGCCACTGGTCCGATGTGCCTGGCGTCCTTACAACAAGAGGAGAAGAGACATATGCACATGGCTGTGGAGATGCAGGCAGAGGCTGGAGCACTGCAGCCTTGAGCTAGGGAACACCAGGGATCCACAGCCACCCCAGGAGCTGGGAGAGGCGAGGAAGCATTCTCTCCTACAGATTTCAGAGGCGGTATGGCCCTGCTGACACCTTGGTATTGGACTTCTGGCCTCTAGAACCATGGGAGAATACATTTCTGTTGGCTTCAGCCACCCAGTTTGCAGTCCTTTGTCACAGCAGCCCTAGAAGCCAACACAATTACGGCAGGGGTTCCAGAATCTAGTAGTAATTCTGTGTTGTGCTTCACAGCAAGGCAGGGACCATCTTTGCTGATCAGCTTCTCGCTGAAACCTCCGGGCCCTCATAGTCTCACTCCTGTATTCCTAGTGACAAAGCCTGCTATAGTCTGAATGCTGGTGCCCCCCACCAGATTCGTATGTTGGAAACGGGTGCCCAATGTGACAGTATTAAGAGGTGGGGCTTCTGGGAAGTGATTAAGTCATAAGGACCCTTCCCTCGTGAATGGAATTAATGCCCTTATAAAGAGACTTGAGTGGGTTTCCTTGCCCCTACTGCCATATGAGGAAGCAGGAACAGGACACCATCTGTGAAACCCTCACAGGACCCTTAATCTGCTGGCACCTTGACCTTGGACTTTGGAGCCTTCTGAACTGTGAGCAACACATTTCTGTCGTTTATGAATTGCCCAGTTTAAGGTATTTTGTTACAGCAGCTCAAACGGATTAAGACAGAGCCCAACCAAACACCCTCTCCTTGGCTTGCTCCACTCCTTCCTTTTGTTGCCTCTCACCTCAGTAAGGAACGGGAAGGGAGAGATGAGGGATAAACAAGCACGGTGACAGATTGGTCCTAGACCGACACGGGTGATGTATGCATCAGAGATTTCCTGGGCCTTGCTCTGACTTTGGTCTTCCAGCGGTGTGCAGACCTGCTCTGCCCCACTCTGCTCCACTGGCCTCAGTCTTCCTCTTTCATCATTGTTCACCTCACTCCCTTCTTCCCTTGTTCCCAAACCTATCCTGATGAGAAGTTTGAATTTTGTTTTAAGGAAAGACCTTCTAATGCAGTGTGGAGTGAGGGCCATTCCCACGTATATACATACTCCATACTCATTTGAAGTGATTTTGCGAATTACAAAACCGCAGTAATTTTCAGGAGTAGTGGCATGTCTCAGTAGGAAATGTGGAATGGAATCACAGAAAGCTTGAGAATAAGAAAAATAAAAAGATAAGATGTGCTGACATTTGTGAAAGCCCTAAAATAATTTGGTGTCCATAGCGGGAACCTCATCATACTCATTTACACAGTATGGAAGGCTATTTGACAAAAAAATCAAAGGAGGTATAGGAATAGTAACTCATTATAAATTGGGGACAATAAAGCCAAATTCCACTGGATTTTAAAGTTATGCAGATGACTCTCTAAGCCCTAAATTAGGGATATGAATGTCCACAGGCAGCTTTGGGGCTGAAAGGGGTTCAGTAAGCATCTTGCTGTATAATGGAGCATGTCCTGACCCAGAAAAGAATCTGCACTTTGTCCCAGATGGGCTATAACTTGCTCTGTGACTACCATCACATGTGTTCTGGCAGAGACTCCTAGGCAGGAAGAGGAGTGGGGAAGCTATGAGAGCAGAAAAGGGAAGGTGTCAGGTGTGTGCTGACTGCAGGCTGCTGGCCAGGGAAGCTGGAAGGAAGTGGGCTCTTCAGAGGTGGTGCATCCATCCTCTGTAGTTGGTGAGGGCACTTAGTTCACTCTCTCCAGTCCGGGCTGATTGCAGAGTTCTAACTTTATATGTGGTCTGGCCATTGTCCATGTGTATATTCAGTCTCTCCCAAGCTAGTCATCTGGTAAGTGACCAGCAAGCTTTAGTTACTCAATACAAAGAAACCAAACCAGCATTAGATGGGGAGGAGAGTTCTATCTAGAGATGTAACACTGTGATGGTGGAAGCAGTCCCAAAGAATGATAGCCTGTGATACCATGCTTGGGGGTGTGGTCTTCCGGTCTCATCAGAAAAAAGTACAGAGCTCAGAGCAGAGAGAATCACATGGAAGTAACTCTCTCCTAGACTCTCCTAGATGTTAGGTCTCTGAGATCATAGTAATGCAGTCAGCAATGAAACTTACCTGGTTAATTAGAGAAACCCAGCTCCATTGGTGTAAGAGAGAAATCTGGTAAGCCTTCTTATGGAAAATTCTTTACCTATTTTCCCTTCAAATATTGTTTCTGCTCCCTTCTCTCAACTTCCTCTCAACTGGAATCTTTCCATAAATAAGTTGGAGCTTTTCATTCTTTTCTCCATTTCTTTTCACTTTTTGTCTCTATTGTCTATCTGTTCAGTTCTCTGGGTCAAAGTCTATTTTGTGTTCTCAGATGTGGTTTCGGCTCACTAGTTTTCCTTTCTATTGTGTGTGGCTTGCAGTCTAACTTGTCTGTGGCATTTGACTTTAATGGCTGAATTTGTACTTATGGTGTTTTTTCAATCTCCTTGTTCTTTTTAAAAGTAATTTTGTATTCTTATATTACCCATTAAATACTTTCTTTATATATTCAAACTTTGAAAACAGATCCTCTTAAATATTTTTCACATTCCCTTATTTTTGTGTTCCTGGGAGTGAGCTACCCCCAACTCTTAGCTTTATTTGGGGAACTCGGTTTCAGCTTCTCATCACATACAGGCTTGAGGCCACAATTCTGTTTCTCCTTGAGTACTAAACTCCAGTGTCAAGGGATTCACTGCACCCCATGGGCTCAAATCATGTTGAAACTCAAAAGCCACCTCTCTGCTTTCAGTTTCCTTTTATGACTTTATGACTGTAGCACCTTTCTTACTTTTGAGCTCTCTTTCCCACAATGGTTCTATTCAGCATTTCTCTGTGGGAGGAGCAGCAAGGTCTGCTCAGTCTCACATGTTAACCAGTGTCAATGAATATTTGTAATGCACCTACTGTATGCCCACTTGGGCTAGGCACTGATGATACAGAAGTAAACAAGGCATGGGCTTTTACCTCAAGAAACTTATTGTCCAAAGGACCAGACAGACAAATGAACCAATATTTATAATAAAATACAAGATGTGCGATGGTACAAGTATTGCAGGTTTTATGGAAGTCCCAAGGAGGGGCATCTGACTCAGGCTTAAGGGGAAGTAAGGGGAAGTCAGCAAAGAAAATGCATGTTCTTCTAAACAAAGATCTTATTGGAACAAATGAATGAGAAAGGGCATTTTTTGTGGGGAAAGCATTTTGGCTTTATTTTCTTTTTAAATCTTTGTGTAGGCCCCAAACCCACAGTTGCACACAGACATCCTTGTCTCCCTACTTCTCATAGGATGGGACTTTTGTTACCTATGTGTTTCTTTTCAGCATCAAAGATATTATCTGATGAATCATTCATTCAGCAAACATCATGCAAACAGTTATTAGGTTGGCTTCCCAAAAGGCTAATTTTACTACTGGGATATAGGTTATACCCTGGAAGACTTTGAATCATTGCCAACTGCCATTGTAAATATTTATTAGAAGTTTGTTCCCAGTATCTTAGGAAGCTTTATTCTGTTGTTTTTGTTTTCCTTTATACATTAACATGGATAAAGAAATATCCATATTATGTGCCATGCACATATTTTTGGCAAGGTATAAAAATTAGGCTGGGCACGGTAGGTCATGCCTGAGCAACATGGTGAGACCCTGTCTCTACAAAAATAAAAAAAAATTAGCTTGGCATGGTGGCTCACATCTGTAGTCCCAACTATTTGGGAGGCTGAGGTGGGAGGATTGCTTGACCCCAGGAGGTCGAGGCTGCAGTCAGCTCTTGACTGCACCATTACACTCCAGCCTGGGTGACAAAGTGAGATCTTGTCTCAAAAAATAAAATAAAATAACAAAATAAAATAAAAATTGTTTTTTAATATATATTAGGATAAAGGATCTGGAATGGAAGAAATATATTGAACTATTTGTAGGACCATAAGATGTTTAAGCTGGATGTTACCTTGTTGAAAATGAGGTAAATCTAAGTGAAACCAGGGTTTCTTACCCTCAGTATGATTGAAATTTTGAGTCAGATAATTCTTTGTTGTTGAGGGGCTTTTCTGTGCATTGTAGGATGTTGAGCAGCGTCTCTGGTCTCTATTGACTAGGTGCCCATAGTCATGACTTGCTGCATGTTCCCAGATGAGAACTGCTGGTCCAGGTTCCTTATTATAGAGCTAAGAAATGAAGGTTCAGAAAGGGAGGGTGATATGGCTTAGACAGCCAGTGAGAATCAGAATTTGGACCAGCACCTCTGGGTTCCTGACTTTATAAGGCTCTTCTCACAAAAATGAACTGCAACAAAACCTGCTGGCTAATATTAGCCTCTCAATCCCATTTGCATCAGAGCCCTGGGCTCAGACCCTCAGAATAATGTAGCTTCTATTGAAGAACTCAAATTTGGCAAGCTTGTCCTGTTTGAGTTGTCTCCAATTCACTTAAGAACCAGGATTTTTGTGAAATTTCAATGACAGTCATTGAGTTGATTCTGAGTGACCAAAATGTTCCTTCCAAACTCACACTTTCTTTTTGAACAAGTGTCTGTTTCTCTTTCCGTCTGCTTGTGAAAAAACAAATCCTTTGAGTCAGTCCCAGAGGATTATTTTATACTTGATCATTTTCCATGGTACTAATGATTGAGTGACTGCATGCTTGCCAAACAGTAAATAAATCCGTGCATAGCTTTTGTTCATTTGATAATTGGGTGTAATATATGCAAAGTTAAAGTTCACTTCATGAAAACATCCGGTTTTAGTTGAGGTCTTTTCTTCTGGTCAGTGAACCCAAAGGCCTAGGGAAAAAAATCAATTCACATGTTGGAGACACTGTGGTCCTGCCATTTGCCTCTCATTCATCATGTTGACAAACAAGTGTAAGGGAGAACAGAGGGTGAATGAGACCAGGCTCCAGAATGTTCCTCCTCGGGGAGCGTACCACTGCGGGCACAGCCCTGTCTGGTTGGCGAGAGGCTCCCTCACCTCCAGGTTGCCCAGGGTCATTTGGCAGGCCTGGGTTGGATTCTGACACTTTGCAGAGCTGTTGTCACCGAGACCAGCAGCTTGTGGTTGGGAAAGACCACCCGAGCCAGCAAGTGGTAAGTGACATTCAAGCTAAGCTCAATTTATGTCAGTATGCCGGTGACGAAATTCACAACTCGATTCTCCCTCAGGGCTGCCGAGTGTCTGACGGGACAAATCCTTCCAACGGCCGCAGCAGGTGCTTCTTCTAGCCCTGTGTTGCAATGACCTGCAGCTCCTAGGGATAACTCAGGAACGCTGCTGACGCCATCAGGAGGCTCAACACCCTCACCCGCTTACGCTACGACCAGCAAAAGCAAACCCCACAGCTGCCTGCCAGCCGGGAAGAAGGACTATGTTTCCATGTTGTGAATCTCCTCATTGTAGCCAGATGATGAATTTGCTGCTGGCTTTGTGCGAAACTGAGAAATACCCAGCGTCCAACTGAGGGCCGGGGAGGTAACAAAATCAAACTGATGAATTAAAGAAATACTGCCTGGTCAGGATGCCTGGAGGCCTCAGAGTTCTGATCTTTCTTCTGAGTGGCTTCATCTTCTGGACGGCTCCCAGGGTGGTGTTTGTGATAAGTTGGTTTGCCCAGTAAAACTGTCACCCAGTCAAGGTAAGCCCTACCTCCTGTGCTTTCTCACGCAGTGGCGTGGAGCGTGGTGGGGAAGAAAGGGCATTTGACAGCAAGTCGAAAACTTTGGATTTCATTCGTGGCTGTGACACTTGTAGGAGTTGGAGTCAGTGGCTCAGTGTTGGGAGCGTCTCATTTCTCTCCGACTCCATAGGCTGTCACATCACCCACAGCTTTGATTTGCGTGTCCAAACTCATCCCTGCACTTTCTCTTCAGAATCTGGCTAACACTTTGAGTTCCTCACCAGCTTCTAGAACTATGGTTAGCTCAGACTCAGTCACAGCTTCCCCAAACTGTCATCCTACTGTTTTTATCTTACGGTTGAAGGAACTGAATCCCAGGCAGTCTGAGCAGCCCATTTAGAATCACACCACAGATTTCTTCACCCCTGTTCCACACCACAGAGCCTTCCCATTTTTACATGTCTTTTATATTAACACAAAACCAAAAACTCATAATGAAGGCAGTAGTGTAGAAACCTGAAAGTTATTTTGTTATAAAAGTTCACTGTGAACCAGGATTTAGAAAATGCAAACCCTCGGGTAAAATGAAGTGTTTTCAGGAGACTCACCAGCAGGATCCCTGCCCCCAATTCTGAGAATGTGACCATGAGGACAAGAGGCCCAACTGGTCACCCCAGGCCAGGCCATCTCTCTGACAGCCTGGATTCTCCCTGCATGCCCCCAGATCCATCCTAATCATGCAGCTCAGGTGCTGAGAGCTACTGATCAGATGTCGGCAGGGTCATCTAAATCCATAGGCACAGAGCAGCTGCTCTACTTTGCCTGGCAGAGCTGTAGCCGGCACCTGCAGACACCACCCAAGAGACATTTCTGCAGTGGCTGAAGTGTCCGGAATCTCTACTCCTGGAGCAGTGGCGAGTGAGCACAGGTGGCTGTGGAGACTTAAAATGGGGTTAGTGCAAGTAGGAAACTGCATTTGCAAGTTTATGTCATTCTAACCGGTTTAAAGTTTATGCGGCCACATGTGGTTAGCGACTAATGCATTGGACGACACAGTTAGAAAAGCCCCTCTCCTGGGCACTGCCAGCTGCAGGCACATTCCTAACCGAAGACGTCCTGCTTGTTCCTCTGGGTGTGCAGGCTGCAGTCTCAGTGTCTGCTCACCCGTGTGGACACGCCTGCCTTTGCCAGCGCATCACTCAGCCGCCCCTTCCACACACACACATGCACCCAATTCACCTTAACTTTGTGCGTCCAAGTCTTTTCTTGGCCTCACCTGCAGTCTTGATGCCCCAGGTAGAAATCTTTGCATGTTGAGTGAGGGGCCTGTGGGCAGCAAACCGCATTCTCCTCCTTACTCTGCAATCGTCAAGGAGTCACCCCTGCCACTCTTCTCCCTCTGACCTCAGCGAGAGCACCGCTCAGCAGTTTGCCTAACTGAGAATCCACAGCTCCCCAGCCTCGTCTGGCTTCCTGCCTTGGAAGCAATGTTCTCGCATCTTCCTCCACCCAGGCAGCTGCTGGCATCTCCACAGCTCCCTCTCTCCGCGGCTGAAGTCAGGACCCACAGATGGTGCCCCTATTTTCCTCCGCAGCTCTGCTTACCGCATTTACAGGGGTGGCAGAAGCCAGTGTGAATGAATATTAAATTACCTAAGGCAGAACTTCTCAAAATACACTCCTCAAAACACGTTGTCGTTGTTTTTCCCACAAACTGGGTCCATTTTAGCTTCAGCGAAAACCACACTCTCACCTTCCTTTCTGTGAATTACCAGGAAAGAGCTCCATTTTACTTTTTTTTTTTTTCTTTCTGTCAAACATTTTCTTCTTAAACTTTTTGACTGCTACCTGTTTTCAAGCAGACGGCTAATCCGGTAGCAAATGGACTGGGTTTTTCTTAGGCTTGACATATCTCTGTCAACAGCCTTTTTCTTTTTTAAAAAATTAAGCCCAGATTTTTGTACAAAGCCAAGAAATACCATGTCCAGCTGAGGGCTGGGGTGGTGGCAACAAAATCAAGCTGATGAATTAAAGAAATATTGCCTGGTCAGGATGCCTGGAGGCCTCAGAGTTCTGATCTTTCTTCTGAGTGGCTTCATCTTCTGGACGGCTCCCAGGGTGGTGTTTGTGATAAGTTGATTTGCCCAGTAAAACTGTCACCCAATGAAGGTAAGCCCTACCTCCTGTCCTTTCTCATGCAGTGGTGTGGAGCGTGGTGGGCAATAAAGGGCATTCGACAGCAGGTTGAAACAAACTCTGGATTTCATTCATGGCTCAGACACTGCTCTTTGAAAGGAGTTTTGAAGCAAGCTTGCAAACGGTTACACCTGAACTCTCAGTTAAGAGCAAGTCCATTCTTCCAGTTGCTTGGGCCAAAAACTTCCATATCAGTCTTGACTCATATTTCTCTCATACACATGTACAGTCTGTCAGCTCCACCTCCACCAAATATGGAGAGCGGGATGCCGTTCCTACCTCCCGTGCCAACCCCCTGGTCCAAGCGACCATGGCCTCTCAGCAGGGTGAACGCAAGAGACCCTTCTCTGGTCTCCTTGTATCACCCTTGAGCTTTTAAAATCTATTTCCCACCCAGCAGCCAAAGAACCCCATTCCTCCTCTGTGGTTCTCCTCCTCACTCAGGAATAAGCCCTGCGTGATCTAGAGCCCCTTCCCAGCCTCTCCCTGCACATGCATCTTACCCTAGCTGCCCCTTCCCCCTTCCTCACCCCTCCCCCGCCTCTTTCCTGTCGTCTAGCACACTCTGCTCCGCCTTGGTGAGCACTTGCTGTCCCCTCTGTCAGAACACTTTGTTCCCAGCATCTTCACAGCCCAATCCCTCACTTCCTCCATATGCTGGCCTTCCCAAACATTTTATCTGAAGTTCCAGCATCCTCTTGCGCCAACACATAATACAGACACACATTCCTGGCTTTAGTGTTCCTTGCTAACATTTCTCTCTTGAAAGCATATCTTATGCAGTTACTCTGTTCATTTCCAATCTCCTGCATAAGAACGTAGCTTCCTGAGGGCAAAGATTTGGGTCTCTTTTGTTCACTGCTGTGACCTCGTTGTCCAGAGGAGTTAGGTCTAGCCCTCAGTAGACAGTCGGGAAAAGTTAAGTGACTTCATGAAAGCGTCTTCTTCACAGCAGTACCCACATTCTGTATTGTGGTGTCAACACTGGCTCACTTTGAAATAACTGGCCTCTAATGTAGAGACAACCCAACCCTCAACACAGTCACTGCCTGACTCTTCAAAAGCCCTGTAACCACTGAGGTAGGTTATTAAACTTAGTATCATAGGACTTTTAAAAAAATAGCAACAACTTTGAGGTATAACTGGTGTACAATAAACTGCATACCATTTAAGAGTAAAGTTTGATAAACATTGATGTGTATGCATCACTAGCACATGAAATATAATGAATATGCCCATTATCCCCTCAGATTTCCTCATGCTCTTTTTAATTCCTTCCACTTGCCTCCTACTTTTTTCTACAACTACAACTATTGATCTGTTCTCTGTCACTATAGATTCGCTTGCATTTTCTAGAGTTTTAAGTAGATGAAATCATGCATTATGTACTTTTTCCCCTAGGTTCATTCGCTCAGCATAGTTATTTTGAGAAGCATCGACGTCACTGTGTGCATCAGAATCCATTTCTTTTTACTGCTCAGTAGCATTCCACATTTATCCAGTCATCTGTTGATAGGCATTTGGGTTAGTTCCATTTTGGAGCTATTACTAATCAAGCTGCTGTAAACATTAGCATACGAGTCTTTGCATGGGCATCTGCTTTCATTTCTTTGTGTAAATACTTGGGAGTGAAAATGGTTGAGTCATATGATGGGTACATGTTTAGCTTTTTAAGAAACTGCCAAACTGTTTTTAAAAATGGTCATGTCATTTTGCACTCCTGCCAATAACAAATGAGAGTTCCTGTTCCTCCACATCCTTGCCAACACTTAGTATGGTCGGTCTCTTTAATTTTAGTCATTCAAGTGGCTGTGTAGTAGTCTCTCACTGTGCTTTTTATTTGCATTTCTCTAACGATTAACAACTTTTTAAGGTATAATTGCCATGTATTAAATTGCACATGATTACAATATACAATTTAATCTCGTACATCTTTTTGTTTACTTGCCATCCCTATATCTTCTTTCATAAAGTATGTGTTCAAATCTTTTTTCCATCTTTTATTGTTCATTTTTTATTGTTGAGTTTTGAAAGCTCTATGTATATTCTGGATGCAAGTCCTTTATCAGCTATATAATTTTCAGTGTTTTCTTCCAGTCTGTGTTTTATATTCTCATTCCTCTAAGAGCATCTTTTAAGAATCAAAAATGCTTATTTCTAATAAAGTCCAATTTATCAATTTGTTCTTTTATGGATGGTGACTTTGATGTCATATTAAGAAATATTTGCTTACCCCAAGATTGTAAAGATTTCTCTTATGATTTCTGCTATAAGTTTTATAGTATTCAGTTTTGGTCATGTATATATTTATATTCTGTATGATGTACATACATTAAATTTATGACTCATTTTGAGCTAATTTTTTTATCTGATGTGAGGTATGTATAAAGTTAACTTTTTGGCATATGGGTATATCCTATTGTTTTAGCAGTATTTGTTGAAAAGGCTATGCTTTCTCCACTGAAATGCCTTTGCACTTTCGTCCAAATTATTTGTTCATATACATGGATCTATTCTGGGACTCTCTTTTCTTGCATTGATCTATTTGGCTATCTTTATACTAATACCATACTGATTTGATTACTGTAGCTTTATAATAATCCTTGAAACCAAGCTGTGATGGCACTCCAACAAAGTCGTTTTGTCTATTTTAGGTCCTTTGCATTTCTTTTTCTTTGTTTTTTTTTTTTTGAGATGGAGTTTCACTCTGTTGCCCAGGCTAGAGTGCAGTAATGTGATCTAGGCTCACTGCAAGCTCCACCTCCCGGGTTCACACCATTCTCCTTCCTCAGCCTCACAAGTAGCTGGGACTACAGACGCCTGTCACCACGCCCAGTTAATTTTTTATATTTTTAGTAGAGACGGGGTTTCACCGTATTAGCCAAGATGGTGTCAATCTCCTGACCTCGTGATCCACCCACCTTGGCCTCCCAAAGTGCTGGGATTACAGGCGTGAGCCACTGCGCCTGGCCAGGTCCTTTGCATTTCTATAAGAATTTTAGAATTGGCTGGTAGAATTAAATTCTACAAAAAAGGCTTCTGGAATTTTGACATAGATTGTGTAGAATCTATAGAACAATTTAGTGAGTTAACATTTTAACAACACTGAGTCTTCTGTATGACATATCTTTCTGTTTATAGGTCTTCTTAATTTTTCTTATTCCTCTTCTGTAGGTATTCAATGTAGAGGCCTTGGATATCTTTTGTAAATACTTTTCCCTAATAATTTATTATTTTTGTTGCTATTTAATTTCAATTATTGACTGTTGCCAGTATATAAATAAACAATTTTTTGCATATTTATTCTGTCTCCTACAACCATAATAAATTATTAGTTTTAGTAGTTTTTGTTGCTGTTTTTGATGTCAGATGCCATCAGATAATTCTAAGTAGACAATTAAGTCAAGTTGTCTTCAAATAAAGGAAAATTACTTTTCCCTTTCCAGTCTATATATTTTTTTCTTTTTCTTGCCTGAGTGAACTGTATAAAATCTCCAGTACATTTTTAAATAGAAGTGGAGAGAGTGAACATCTTGTTCTGTTACCAATCTTGAAGGAAAACAATTAGTTTTTCACCATTAATTATGATGATAACTGTAGGTTATTCACAGATCCTTATTATCAGATTGAGGAAGTTCTAATCTTAGTTTGCTGAGAGTTTTTTAAAATCATAAATAGATGTTGGATTTTGTTGAATGATTTTCTGCATCTATGAAGATTATCATGTGGTTTTTCAATTTTAATTTGTTAACATGATACATTTTATTGATTAATTTTTAAATATTAAATCAACCATGCACTCTTTGAAGAAATCCCACTTGGTTGTGATGTATTTTCTATTTGAAATTTTTTTTTGATTTAGTTATTAATATTTTGTTTAGAATTTTTACATCTTCTGTAATGTCTAAGTAGCTATTAATTCATACCTGGTATATTTTTCATCTAACAGTTTATAGTTTTTTTCTCTAGAAGTTTGATTTGGATCCACTTAACTTCTTGAACAACTAGAATGTAGTTATATAGTTATAATAACTGTTTTATGTCTTTATCTGCTAATTCAAACATTTGTATCAGTTCTGGATCAGCTTTGATTGGTTGAGTTTTCTCCTCAGTGTAGACACTTCCGTGTTTCTTTGCATGCTTGGTGAATTTGTGTTTCTTTGCATGCTTGGTGAATTTTACCTTGGTGCTGAGTATTTTTATATATCTACGGATATTCTTGAGCTTTGTTCTAGAAGGCAGTCAAATTACTTGGAAAAATTTGATCCTTTTGGGTCTTGCTTTAAAGAATCTTTACTTGGAACAGAGCAGTGTTTCGTCACAAGGTAACTATTACACATTAATGTGTCATTAGACAGGGCACTCAAAGTAGTCTTTGAGTGGAAAGACTACTTTGAGTGCCCTGTCTAATGACACATTAATCCTGATGCTTTTCTCTCTCAGTGATGGGAAGAGGCTCTTTATCTGGTCATGGTACTCTTCTCTAATCCTCTATGACACTTCCTTCCCCAGCCTCACATAGTTTCCTTACATGCATGTGCTTATCAACACTCTGCTAAATTCTTTAGGGGCATGTTCCACGATTCTCAGAAATCCTCTCCTCATGCAACTCTTTTCCTCTCTGGCACTTTAATCTACAAATTCTAGGCAGCGTGGTCTCCCAGAGTCTCAGCTGTATTTACTTACAGGGTTCTCTTTATCTAGGGAGTTCACTGGGTGCCACCTGAATTCTCTTTTCCTCCACCATGGACTGGAAACTTTCTCATGGCAGTAAGCTGGAGTAATCACAGGGCTCATCTTGTTCATTTCCCATCTCTCAGGATTAGTGTCCTTTATTGCCTAACGTCCGGTGTCTTGAAAACTACTGTGATTTTTTTTTTTTATGGTTTTTATGATTGTTTCAGACAGGAGGATAAGTCTGGTCTCTGTTATTCCATCTTGATCAGAAGCAGAAGTTGTAATTGGATGAATTTTTGTTTCCTTCTAACAAACATGTATGTATGTGGCTATGCTTTTACGTTGCACATGTACAATGGACATTTTCTCTAAGTAAAACCGATCCTTGTTTTTGTACTGGAACTAAATAGATGACTAATTCATGGGTTTTGTTTGTTAGGTAAATCATACCTGCCAGGTACTGAAGATGATAGAGAATTCCTACCCTTGTTTATCTACCTATCATAAATGTGCATTCACAGATCTCTTCTCCCATCAAGAGAGTATATCTCTTTTTCAGTGGGATTCTTCTTTGCTGCTATCAAGGTTCCACTTGGAATTTAGTTAAGCTTACTCCGTAAAATTCCAGCTTTTGCTTCCCTTAGAATTTTACAGACTGACTTCTCCTTAAGGGACCATATCACATTTCTTTTCCAGCGTTAAAAATCTAAGCCTAAAGTAATACAACTTCTAAAAAAAATACTTGGCAGGATGAGGTCCTTAGGCATGGAAATATTTAGACATTTTAAACAGATATTCAACAATGCTCTACGTATTTGGTAGAATTTCCACACCAGGTATCTTCCCATGTCACTAGCCCATGGGCACAAGAGGTCATGAAAGAGGAACGGACGTAGGAAAACCTACATCAACACAGAAATAGCCTGTTCTTTGCCAGAATGGAGAACAAGGCAAAGCTGGTACTTTTAGAAAGCTGAAAATTTGTGCCAATGATTTTTTTCCTAGCTTATTTTTGGCTTTTTGATTTTAAGGATTTTTGACCTACAAAGATGCTTGATATTTAAATAGACAGATATTTTGTTTTATTTCTTCCATTGCTTTTATACTTTGGCATCCTCCTTACTGAGATGAGATAAAGTTTTCAAAAACATTATATGGAATTCTTTTCTATGTATCATTACTTAATTCATATGGAATTTATTAAGGGCATGAGAAAAAAATAATATTTTTTCCAAAATGAAAGACAATTCTCTCAGACCATTACTTTAAAAAATCCCCATTGGCCGGGCGTGTTGGCTCACGCCTGTAATCCCAGCACTTTGGGAGGCCGAGGCGGGCGGATCACGAGGTCAAGAGATCAAGATCATTCTGGCCAACATGTTGAAACCTCGTCTCTACTAAAAGTACAAAAATTAGCTGGGCATAGTGGCACACGCCTGTACTCCCAGTTACTCGGGAGGCTGAGGCAGGAGAATCGCTTGAATCCAGGAGGCGGAGGTTGCAGTGAGCAGAGATTGTGCCACTGCACTCCAGCCTGGCGACAGAGCAAGATTCCATCTCAAAAAAAAAAAAAAAAAAAAAATTCCCCATTGATTGGTGATGCCACTTTTATAAAACATGTCCTTTTGGTGTATATTACGATTTCTTTATGGGTTCTCAGGTCTGTTCTGTTTTGGTTTTTTTTTGCTTTTTTTGTTTTTTTCTGGCTCATTTTACTTCCCTATAATGCTAATTGAAATTATTTAAACTTTAAAATATCTTTCCAAATTTGATAGAAAAACTCTCCTGTAGAAAAAATTAATACACTTCCTATTCACCAACTATTCTTATTTATCCTATTTTCCACATAAACTTTATGTTAACTTTTTTAACTTAAAAAAAAAACATTTTCTTTGGGATTAAATGGTATACTTCAATTATTTAGAGGAGTATTGCTATTTTTATAGTACTTTAATCTTCCCACTATTTTTATGCAGAAACATTTTGACTTTATTTCAATTTAAATTATTTTAATATTTCAATTTATGCAACTCAGTAAACAGACGTCGTGTGTGTATGTGTGTGTATCCTATGCATTTTTAAAAAAAGATTTTCTCAAGTTACTTGCTTTTTTCATGATTTATATTCATCTTTGCTGGTTGATAGCAAAAATATTAAGGTCCATACATTTTTTTGTCACATCACCTCAATAGTTTCCCATAGTTTTCAGTTGATTTTATATGGCTTTTTCTTTCACCAATAGATCACCCCACAATGAATGTTATCTTGATTCAAGATTCCATTTATTAATACAAGGAAGTCTTATGAAATGATAGAGGGGGAGAGACCACTAAACCCAAACTTCCAAAATATCCTCACTATATGATATATTTTGCTATAAAATCTTTGAATTCTTTACAACTGAGTAGAAATTTAGTCATACCAAACCTAATTCTTTCATTTTCAGGGAGTGAAATAGAGAATGTGACATGTAGCTGTTGTAATGTTAAATGTTGGGGGGAGAAAGAAACATGGGTGACCACGTTATGGCGAGCAGTCATCTACATTCCAATATGTTGTAGTGAAATTACATTTTGTGACCTGTAATTTTCCCCATAAGTGAGTTCAGTATAGCCCCCTTTGTCTTAAATGAACGTGCTTTATTTCAGAACAGAGGCAGAAGGGAAGGTTTCCCAGCTGTTGCTCTAAGCTGCAGTCTCAGCACATAGCACGCTAGCATGGGGCCACATGTTGCATTGGTCAAATCTCAAGGAGTGTCTGTAATGAGCCAATACAAACAGATGAAACCTCTACATGGAAACTCTCTGGTCTGGAGTCACGTTTGGCGGTGAGGCGGGGCCTAGAGGGTGTAACTCAGGGAACTCCACGGGAATAGGCCCGGCTGGGAACTTGTGTCCCTAAACTCACCAAAACTGCTATAACACGCTCTGCAGGCGTATACTATTATTTGCTCTGAAAGGCAGGGCTGTTACCCAAATCCCCTGGAGGGAGCCAGCTTTGCAAAGTGTCTGATGTGAGCCCAGAGATCAGCAACAGATGACATAGATCTTTCTCCCCATCTGCAACCAGTCGGAAATAACTTCGTCCCTGCTCACCTCATCTTTGCTTCTGTTGTGGCTTGAGAGTCCTGTGAGAGTAACATCCTGGGATGAAAAATGCAGCTTCACTCCCTCAGGCTCCGCTGCAGCTAAGTCCCCAGATGCCTGAGGATCATTTATACAGAAGATGTGGGACTGAATCTCCATCTTTTTCTTTTGATTTTTTTGTTTGTTTGTTTTGAGACGGAGTTTCACTCTTGTTGCCCAGGATGGAGTGCAGTGGCGCGATCTCAGCTCACTGCAACCTCCTCCTCCTGGGTTCAAGCGATTTTCCTGCTGCAGCCTCCTGAGTAGCTGGGATTACAGGCGCACGCCACCACACCAAGCTAATCTTTTGTATTTTTAGTAGAGATGGGGTTTTACCATGTTGGCCAGGCTGGTCTTGAACTCCTTACCTTGTGATCTGCCCACCTTGGCCTCTCAAAGTGCTGGGATTACAGGCATGAGCCACCGCGCCCGGCCGAATCTCTGCCTTTATTAAAAAAATTCATTAATATCTCCAACAAATACAGAGTGAACTCGTTATGTGCCTAAGATTCTGAGAGTTACAAAGGATGGGGAAGACCTGGTCTCAGACATCATGGAGCTCCATAGGCTAAGTGTGGGTGAGGATATAGGGACAGGCTTCTATGTTGACTTACAGAATCTCTGCTAGTCTCACCCGTAAGTGCTAAGTGCTAGATAAGTATATTAATAGAACACGTAGAATCCTTTGAAGAGAGCATCCATATTATTGCAATTACAGTGATTCTTGTATATATCATGTGTGAAAGTTATGAAGGAATAAAAATAAAGGAATACACCGAAACATCGGGGTTGGAATCTCTGTAATCTTTCTCCTCATCTGTAAGATGGAAGTTGCTCTACCTACAGATCAGTGTTAGTGAGATATTTATTGAGAAAATGTAGGTATAAGATTTTTGTAAACAAAAAGTCCTCTACAAATAAAGTTTTGGGTGGTGAGCTTTATTAGAAACAGTTTTGTTCAAATTATTTTACCAGCCTACAGAGCATATATAGGTAACTTCTACCAGGCTAAAAAACAAACGAACAAAACTGTGCATGATCCCAAAAGAGAGCACATATTAGTTAGATAAACCATTGGTTTAAGGGTTTAGGGAAGACAGTGATTATTTTCACAGTTCGTTGGCCTTGGTCACCGCATGGGTGTAAGGTAGGATGAATCAGGAAGTCTTGTTGGAAGATGTGGTTTTTGACCTGGCTTAAAGCAGGCAGTGCCAGGAGGAAGCCCCAGATATCAACTCCTAACAGGAGACTTTATACTCCCTTTGTGTGAACAAGCAAGCCCTGAAAACTTGAAGATGGAGTCAGTGTTCTGGTGGTGGATTTATCCCTAAGAATTTAGGGACACAAGTTCTCCTTAAAGCTATACAGGCACAGGGTAATCTGTGCCATCACTGGCTTTTATTATTTAGCAGGAATAAAGTGTTTCCCAATGAAAACAGAGAACTCAGAGTGTGATTTTCAGTCACAACCAGTGTTCAGCCCTTCCTACTTACAAATTTTAAGACTTTGGAGACTTGCTTCATGGATTATCAGAGACCTGGCCTTAAGGGATCAAGGTCAAACATTGGTTCCTCATGTGGGCCGTTTCACTGGATTATTCCACAGTCACAGTCTGTACTTCTAAATGTGTGTGTGCGTTTCTAGAAGCTTTAGCCAGAGTGTGGTGAAAAGGTCACTATTCTGCATTACTAGGGAGGGGCATCCAAGTGGGGGCACTGGCCTCACATTTGCATACCAGTCAGGGATTTACTGAATGCTCATATTGCTTTTTTTTTGTTCACCTGTTGCTAGACCATGAGGTGAAGGTCTCCAAGGACAGGGGCTGTGACTTATTCATCAGTGTGTGCTCAGTCCCCAGCCTATGCCTAGAAGAGGGTAGTTTTCAGTAAAGGCAGGAGTGAATAACTGAATAAACCTCTAGCATAAAAATAAATATAAGGTGTACATTCTATCCATTATGAACTGGTGAAGACTGTCCCTTGCTTCATATTTTTATTTTTTACAGCTTTATTAAGATAGAAATGACAAATAAAAGTTGTATATATTTAAAGTGCACAACATGATGAGACACATATACATTGTGACATACTTACTAAAATCAAGCTAATTAACGTATCAGTCACCTTACATTTTTTTCTTACACCTTACCTTTTTTTTTGGTGATAACACAAGATCTACTCTTAGCAAATGTTAAGTACACAGCACAGTATCTTTAACTCTAGTCTCCATGCTGTAATAAGATCTCCGAAACTTATTCATGTTGTTTAACTGAAATTTTGTACTCTGAGACCAACATGTCTCCAAATCCCCTCCCTCAGCCCCTGATAACCATTCCACTCTCTACTCTTATGAGTTAAACTTTTTTGGATTCTACACGTAGGTGAGATCACGCAGTATGTTTCTTTCTGTATGTGGCTTATTTCACTGGGCATAATGTCCTTCAGGCTCATCCATGTTGTCACAAACGGCAGGATCTTCTTAAAAGCTGAATAGTATTCTATTGTGTGTGTGTGTGTACATCACATTTTCTTCACATATTTATCTGTTGATGGATGCTTTAGGTTGATTCCATGTCTTGATTATTGTGAGTAATAGCTGTAAATTGCAGCAGTGATCATGAGGGTGCAGATGTCTCTATGAGACACTGGTTTCATTTCCTTTGGATGTGTGCACAGAGGCAGGATTGCTGGATTAAGATAGTGTTACAGGTAATACAGGATAAGATGACATTGCATCTCTGGTCCAGGCAATCAGGAGGTTCCCTGCCACCATGTTACCTGGAGCAGGCTGAGGGAGGCTAGCACACTCAACAGGGAGATTGGACTCTGCTCTGGAATGGAGCTGGGAAGTGATCCTGTTCCCCTGAGGGAGACTGAGTCGTTGACTCCACCTTGTGGCTGCTGAGCCCTGGCCACCCTGACAGGATGCATGGTGAAGGCTGGGACGCTCGAGGCACCTGCTGCCCATGCCCAGCATAAGGCCCCTTGGCATCTGCTTCAGGAGGAGGAGGACTCCCAGGGAGAGCTGGGGGCTGAGTGAGGCCCGAGGAAACTCTCTGGTCTCCAAAAGCCAGGATCCAAGCCTCATAGAGCTGTGTTCCCAGGATCCCACCCTCCAGAGCACAGTCCTTAGAGAGGATGGGCTGCCTAGCCTTGAAGTGGGACGAGGAAGAACAGCATATAGAGGATGTTGGCAGAGTGGCTGTCTGAATGTCCTCTGGATGGTCCAAGCATGGAAGGGCAGCTGGGAGGTTTCCTCTCATGTCCCCATTTTCCCAGAGATGAGTGTGACGTTCGGGGGAGAGTAGTGATGGTGACCTAGCTCTTCTGGCTTCGAGCCAGCCCTCTCATCACTGCAATGCAAAAGCCATCTCTCACCTCCCATGCATCCAGGGCTCTGCCATTGACGTGGCACTTCATGCATGAGCTAGGACCCACCTGGTCATCCAGTGAAAACACAGCTGTCCCAGGACACAGGTGAGAAGCTGGACAGTTGAGTTGTGGGTGGCTCGATGAGGTTGCCCAGTGAATGAACAGTGGCGTGGGACCAGACCCAGCTCTGCGTTCTTTGTGCCCCGCCACGGTGGCTAAGCTTTCAGTGTCAATTAGTCCTGCTGCTTTATGTCCTTGCCAGTGTGTGTGTTCATACTTCTGGCAGTTGGTTTGAGGAATACTACAGTCAAAACCTGCTATAACATGGTCTGCTTCAGAGAGCTTTGCTCAGTGGCTTCCTTCTGTCATCTTGAGTGAGTTGAGAAAAAGAAAGAGGAGAGGATTTGAAGGTTTATTCGGGGCTGTTCTAGAGCCAGCAAAACACTTCCGATATTTCTGTGGGCATGGCCATATGGGGAATTGAGATGCTGCAACACCAAACCCACAATAGGCATTCCAAAGACAACACATATTATTCGTATATAAATCACGCGCGGAGATGGCAAATGTCTTCTTCATTTAGGTTGTGTTGAATTGTTCACTCACCCTGGCTGTGTGGGACTTCGTTATGGGAGAAGACAATCCCAGCTGTAGGTAAAAGCAAAGGGTGTAGAAAAAAGAAAAATATGTGTGGGCAGACGATGAAATGGACTTGAAGAGGTCACAGAGTGAGCGAAGACAAATAAATAATAGGGGCAAGGGAGGGATATGAAAAGTAGAGCTCACTGAGTGGTCAGATTTGTACTTTGCTTAACCCCAAAGGGGAAGAAGACGCTATATGTTATTTCATAAACATCCTGTCATCAGAGAGCACCACCCCAACCGGCATCATTTACTAGGACTGGGCTAACCTAAAATGAAGCAACAGTCATTGTTGCTTTTGACTGAAATTAGAAAACCTCAGGAAACACACAACCCTATAAAAATATTTTTTTAAAGTGCAAGTCATCGTGTCTCCCTCAAAAAGAAGTACAGACCAAGTCAGAACAGATGCACGCTGTGCCTGGGAATGGACAGCATGATCCAATCAGAGTCAAAGTACACACACACACACACACACACACACACACATTCTCTCTCTCTTTCTCTCATGCATATGAACACACATATATACACACATGTGCACACATGGGCACACACCCATACACATATGCATACACACATGCACACACATATACACACAAACACACATGCACATATGCCCACACATATACACGCATACACACATGCACGCTCAGGCACACACACATACACAGATGCATACACACACGTGCAACACACATGCACCCATCTATACATCCACGTGCACACACAACCACACATACACACATGCTCATACACCCACATACACATATCCACATGCACACACACAAATACACACATATACACACACACAGAAACACATATACATGAGCACATACACACATGTAAACACACACATACACACACATATACATATCTAATCACATATATACACCACACACACAAATATGCACACATACATACACATATTATACACACATACACACATGCCCATGCACATACACAAACACACATACATACACATATACACACATACATACCCACATACACACACACACAGACACATATATACATATGCAAACACGCACAACACACGCACATATATACACACCCATATACTTACATACACACATATATGAGCATACACACGCACATCCACACACATACCCATCTATGCACACATACACATACACACACACACACAGTTACAGCCTGGATTAATTGCGTCCCTTGCAAATTCCTATGTTGAAGTCCTAATCCCGAGTACCTCAGAATGTGGCTGTGTTTGGTGACAGGGCCTTTAAAGGGTGAAGTTAAAATGAGGCCTTAGGGTGGGCCCAGATCCAGTCTGACTGGTGTCCTTTTAAGGAAATTTGGACGCACACTGAGACCAGGGATGCGCGTGTGCGGAGAGAAGACCACGTGAGGACACAGCGAGAAGACGAGAAGATGGCTTGGTCTTCCTGTGGATGGACATTCCGTTGTTTCCAATGTTTTGCTGCAATAACCATCCTTTGTGTGCCGTTATGTCCCGGAATATACTTTTATTTCTATGGGACAGATTTCCAGGAGTGGGATGGCAGGATCAAAAGTAAAGATTTTAATAATAACTGGCAATTCTGTGACCATCTCTAAGAAACTGTTTGTTTCTTTCCATGGGGAAACTGAGGCCCCGAGAGGCATCTGATTTCCATAATAACCAGGGAGCTTCAGCAGATTTTGGCGGCGCTCAGGGAACCCAGGTACATAAATCCAAAGATGACGGACTGTTCTCCAGGAGCCACTTCTGCCAGCAAAGCTTCCCTCTAAATCTTGTAGTTCCCTGTCAGGGAGCAGAGTGCACCCCGCCTCCGCCCCAGCCTTCAGAAGTCCTGGGCTCTGCCCTTCTCCTCTGGCTCCACACTCAGCTAACTCCATGCTGGGCATGGTGCTGGGCCCCGGGATGCCATCTGAAGGCGCTCATCGCCTGCCGGGGACCACGACCAGCAAACCCAAGGTGGTTATACAGCACCTGCCAAGGGCTTGGGGAGATCCAAAGAGTGAACCTCCCAGACGAGGAAAGCGGGGGCAGCCAGGGCTTCCCAGAAGTGTGACTTCTGGAAGGGCAGGCAGGGGCCAGCCCAGCAAAGGAGTGGGCAGGGTGTGTCTGACAGAGGAAGTGGATGGGAGGAGGTGTGGCCCATGCGGGAAACACAAAGTCCACACCCTCCCATCCAGGTGCCAGATGGGATTGGGGGACTCAACTCCCCTTCACAATCTCACTCTGCCAGGCCCCATCTCCTCACCCATCCCCCAGTGCAGCAGGTTCTGGCCAGTCTGTTGCTTTACTCCTGCACTCTCCTTACCTATCTCTCTAGGAAAATCCACATTTTGGCTCTCACCGTGTCTAGGATGCCTTCCCCGGATGCTGCCACTTATCCCTTGTCTCCCGCAAGCAGCCCAGTGCTGGCACTTTGTAGGTGTTTATCGAGTCCCTGCGGCACTTACCTCTGGAAATCCACATCTGGCATTTGATGCTATGCTGGTAAGAGTTTTAGGCTTTTTAGGGCAGTGTCTTTTGCACTCACTCAGCCCCTTGCCGTGCACACCATCGGGGCTCAGGTAGGTGCTGAGAGACACAAACAGCATCCTTCGGGTCTCTGTGGACATCACAGCAACCTCATCTGCCGGGAATCATTTACACCATGCTGAGGCTTTGTTGAGAATGTGGCTGCACAAGCAAAATTCTCCTTCCCCCACAGTACAGCAATTCAATTTCCAGCTTTCCCATCCAAAGAGCAGGGAGATATTGAGTAATATCATACCCACAAAAAGAGAAAAGGAGGGTTTTTGTATGTTTTCTCTTCCCACCAGGGCACACCACCATTAAATATTGGCAGGCTGAGCTATCCCTATCTCTTGTGAGCTTGTGAGGATTTCCCTTAGGATTTGGCTTAGGGAGTTTTTAGGCAGATCTGGTGCACAGTTTAAACACACTTGGTACAATCAGTACTGTTCCGAATAAGTGAGGAGTAAGGGATCATAAGAAAGCCCATTGCTGGGGTCTCCCAGGTTGTGGAGCTTCCCTGTGCTGCCTGGGCAGTGGCCAAGCCCCAGCATCTCACCCATGTCGAGAACACAGTCTTCTGATCAGCCACCACCCTGCCTGTGATGGACACGGGCAGCTGAGACCCACTTATTCTGCTGAGACAGGATCACGTGGGCATTCTTGAGTCTTTCCTTTTAAAGACATACTAAAATTGTCATTCAAGCTAATTTCTAAAGGCCCTTTTCTTTGGTTAATATTTTGCAATCTAAACAAAAGTTGCACTTTATCTCAGATTGAAAGAACTTAAGAAATCTATGTTTCGTGGAAGTAATAACGTATTAAGGAATAGGATGTTTATGCTAAGAAAATGTTCACTTGGGGCACTGTGCTTTGAGATAACTGTACAGGCCTGCTCTGGAATTATTAGACATCAAGTCCTATTCTGTCCATGGCCCAGCCATTTGCAGCTGCAAAGTAACTTCAAAGGCCTCACCAAGGGTCTACCTTAGAAAATAGCCAGGCTGAAAGGCCTCCATCTATTCTGGGCAGAGGCTATTTCTAGAAAACGATTGCGCCTGATAGCCAATCTCTAAGCGAGCCTTTTATCTGAGAAGTAAGTGTCATCTGGTTGGATGAAATCATCTAGTAGGGTTTAAGGTGGTGCATTAATCAGAGGAGTTTCTTCCAGGAACCATGACAAGAGGGCAGTGTGGCCAACGTCACCAATCCTGGAAGGAAGAGCCAGGTGCTGGGAACTGGTCCCTGCTCTTCCCCGAACAAGATTTGCAAACTTGGGCAAGTCACTTAGCCTCAAAGGCCTCTCCTAGTTAATGATCTAATTTATTTAACTTTTTGGAGGTAGTTACAGAGTATTAGGTAGAGGAAAGCATTACTGGTGAGAAAAAGAGAAACACATATCCAATATAGTCCATACTTTCTGACATGGGTTGGCCCCATTTTTCCTGATTAATGGTATCAGGATATGATCACTTAGATTACAGTGCCCAGAAGAGGGTGGAATAATTCAGGAAAAGTTTATGAAATCAGCAAATCTTCACTTGAGTTTAGAGGGATGGAGGAGGAACCTGGCCTGGAAGGGGACAGATGTTCTGGGAGGGAGAGGATTTGCTTATCTGGTGCCTTGAGGAAGCGGTGGCTGGAATAGAGAGTTCGTGCTAGAGTTTGGGCAAAAAGACAAAGGTTGAGAAACTAGAATCGTAGGAAAAACTGTGTTAATTAATTTGCTGAACTAGATAATGCATGGGCTCACTAGAGATAAGAGCTGTGGATTCAGATAAGAAATCTGCTGATCAGTGCCAGCTGGTTGATGTATTAGTCTGTACTCATGCTGCTAATAATGACATACCTGAGACTGGGTAGTTTATGAAAAAAAAAGAGGTTTAATGGACTCATATTTCCACATAGCTGGGGAGGCCACACAATCATGGTGGAAGGCAAAGGAGGAGCAAAGGCACATCTTACATGGTGGCAGACAAGAGAGTGTGTGCAGGGGAACTGCCCTTTATAAAACCATCAGATTTCGTGAGACTTATCACTATCACATGGATAGCACAGGAAAAACCTTTCCACATGATTCAATTATCTTTCCCAGGTCCCTCCCATGACACATAGGGATTATGGGAGCTACAATTCAAGATGAGATTTAGGTGGAGACACAGCCAAATTATGTCAGTTGGACTTCATGGACCAGGAAAATAAATTTTAGAAATAGAATGATTGACACAGGGTTGCCAACTAGATACTCAAAAACAAAACAAACAAAAAATCAAGCCAAAGCAGCAATGGCAAAAAGTTGTATGGCTGGGCATTGTGACTTATGCCTGTAATCCCAGCACTTTGGGTGGCTCAGGCAGGGGTTTGCTTGAGGCTCAGAGTTCAAGACCAGCCTGGATAGTAAAGTGAGACACCCATCCAGAAAGAACAAAAGAATGAAAGGAAGGAAAAAATGAAGGAAGAAAGGAAGGAAGGAAGGAAGAAGGAAGGAAGGAAGGAGGGAAGGAAGAAGGAAGGAGGAAGGAAGGAGGAAGGAAGAAAGGAAGGAAGGAGGAAGGAAGGAAGGAAGAAGGAGGAAGGAAGGAAGGAGGGAGGGAAGGAAGAAGGAAGGAGGAAGGAAGGAAGGAAGGAAGAAGGAGGAAGGAAGGAAGGAAGGAAAGAAGGAAGGAAGGAAAGAAGGAAGGAAGGAAAAGAAGGAAAGTTAGCCAGGCATGGTGGCATGTGTGTCATCCCAGTTACTTGGGAGGCTGAGGCAGGAATATCACTTGAGCCCAGGAGGTTGAGGCTGCAGTGAGCCAAGATTGCACTCCAGCCTGGGCAACTAAGAAAGACCCTGTCAAAAAAAAAAAAAAAAAAAAAAAAAAAAGTGGATATCAGAAACAGTGGGAATCATCTGCGAATTTAGAATAGAAAAAATTTAAGCTTATAAAAATGTAATGACATTGTTTTTACACTGCTCTCCCATTTTTATAGAAATCAGCAAATGCAGTCACAGACCAGCGCCATGATCTAACTAACCCATTTTTCAGATAGGACGATGGAGCCCTTGGAGATAGAATCACAATGTGCCTTGATGTTCATGGGCTCTTTACTTTACAGTGCACTTTGGTGAGATCTCTGAAAATAAAAATATGTGTCTTTTCTTTGTAAGGGGTCACTGAAGATGGGGAAGTAGTAATGAGAGATCTTTATTTTATACTTTCTTGTTAGCTTTAGATCCTGATTTATACTATAAGCTCTAGAAGCTTTAAAACTTGAATAGAATTAAAATTGTAGAATTATGAAACTAAGAAGGCTACACGAATCTGGTCTGTCCCCTCATTTAACAGAAGAGCCAACTGAACCTCATGGAGATCATGATTTATCTAGCTTTGTGCCTGACACGCAGAGGCAGACACATCGGCCGTTCATAAAACCCAGAAGTCATGTGCTGACCCCCAAGGTTGAAGACTGGCATCAAAGTGATTAAGATCAATAATTGTAGAAATAAAGGTAGTGAGGCAAAGCATATCTGATTGGAATTTTTGATACAAATATTTGTAGTAAGAATATGTTAAACAGAGGATAATTTAAAATTGTTTGACTCACACATTGATGTCTGTGGAAGAGTCTAAAGTAAACTTTCCAAATGCTTGTGTGTTGTGCTGACTTTCTAATTGGGCTCAGCTGAGGCTCTAGGAAGCCTGGACACTCCCAGGCTCGCCTGCCTGCTGTGTGTATTCCACTGGGGAGGAGTGGGGGCGGGGTAACCAGGGTGACTCCACCAGATGCCAGGCTGGGTCTGTGCCCGCACACGGGGCCAGCCAGACAACATAGGAGCCTGTTCAGCTTCCCCCAGAACAAAACGCAGGATTGTTCCAGGGCTGCCCCACAGACAGGCAATAGTTACACTAGATGCTACTAAAGGAAATCCTGCCTTTAGATCAGGAATGCTGTAAAAAGGTCAATCATGCCTCATGCCTGGGAAATACCTTCTTAAACAGAATAGCATCAACTCTGTCTTCTCATTTGTTCCCCACAATGATCCAGTAAAGTTGGTGGGAGTGTGGAAGTTATCCAGAAGACAGAGTAACTCATTTCTGGGCCACCAGACCAGTATTTGCCAGGAGCTCAACTAATGCTTGGATGAAGAAAGAAAGGATGGAAGGAAGGCGGGGGAGGGAAGTGAGGGTGCAGGCGGCATCTCTCTTTGACAGAGGAGAAAACAGGCTCAGGGAAAAAGTGACTTGTCCAATGTAACCCAAGGGATTGATGGCAGGAATGTGTATGGGGGTGGGGGGCTTTGGGCTCCTGGCCCAGGTCTCTTCCTTCCCAGGACCCCTCCAGGGCCTCTCAGCTCTTTGCTAACAGGTGCATTTGAGTTACACTTTAAAAAAAAAAAACTTACTTTAATTGGCAAATCCAAACTGTATATAATTATCATGTACAACATGCTGTTTTAGCATATGTACACTTTGTGAAATGGCTAAATCAAGCTGATTAACATATGCTTTACCTCACAAACATCAATTTTTTGTTTGTGATGAAAACACCTAAAATCTCCTCTCTTAGCAATTTTCAAGAATACAATACAATGTTATAAAAAGTAGTCACCATGCTACATAATAGATTTATTGACCTTATTCTTCCTGCCTGACAGAAGTTTGTGCCCTTTGACCAGCATCTCCTCTCCCCCAGCCCCTGGTAACTGCCTTTCTACTCTCTGCTTCTATGAATTCAGCTTTTTCAGATTCCACATACAAATGAGATCACATAGTATTTGTCTTTCTGTGTCTGGCTTATTTTACTTCACATGGTGTCCCCCCAGTTTCATCCGTGTTGTCTCAAATGACAGGATTTCCTTCCTTTTTAAGGCTGGATGGTATTCAATTTTGTATATATACTACATTTTATTTATCCATTTATTTGTTGATGGACACAGGTTGATCCCATATCTTGGCCCTGTGAATAGTGGTACAACAAACATGGGAATGTAGGTAAATCTTCAACATACTCTTTTCATTTCCTTTGGATATATACCCAGTGGTGGGATTGCTGGATCCTAAGTTATTTCTAATCCATACTGTTATCTATAATGGGTGTACAATTTACATTCCCACCAACAGTGTGCAAGGGCTCCCTTTTCTTTACATCCTTGCCAACACTTGTTATCTTTCACCTTTTTGGTAATAGCCATCTAACAGGTGTGAGTTCCTGCCTCATTGTGATTTTAATTTGCGTTTTCTTGATGATTAGTGATATAGAGCATTTTTCATATACTGGTTGGTCATTTGTGTGCCTTCTTTTATGCAATCTTGTTTATCTATTTTTGCATTTTTTTCCTGTACTTTTGGGTCATATCAAAAAAATTATTGCCCAGGCCAATGTCAAGAAGTTTTTCTCTTGTTTTCTTCTAGTAGTTTTACAGTTTCAGGTCTTACATTTAGGTCCTTAATCCATTTTGATTTTATTTTTAATATGATGATGTTAGATAAGGATTTAATTTCATTCTTCTGCATGTGGATATCCAGTGTTCCCAACACCATTTATAGAAGAAACTGTATGTGCTTGTAACCATTGTAAAAAACTAACTGACTAACTGCATGGATTTATTTCTGGGCTTGCTATTTTGTTCCATTGGTCATTGTCTGTTTTTACGCCAGAATAATACTGTCTTGACTATTCTAGCTTTATAGTATATTTTGAAGTCAGGTAATATATAATGTCTCTGGCTTTTTTTCCCTTCAATATCACTTTGGCTATTTGGAGTCTATTGCTTTCCATATGGATTTTAGGATTTTTTTCTATTTCTGTGAAAAATTTTACTAGAATTTTGATAGGAATTGCATCAAGTCAATAGATGGCTTTGGGTAGTAGCAACATTTTAACTTTCAGGATAAAAATTCTTAACAAATTCAGTATAAATGAATGTACCTCAATGCAATAAAGGTGACAAACCTTTATTTATTCATAAATTGATATTAATGTTAATTATTCTAATCCATAAACATGAGATATCTATTTATTTGCATCTTCTTCAACTTCTTTAATCAATGTTTTATTGTTTTCAGTGTACAGATCTTTTACCTCCTTGATTAAATTTAGTCCAGTTATTTGGTAGCTGTTTAAAGTAGGATTGTTAACTTGATTTATTTTTTGGTAGATTTTGGTGAGCATATAGAAAGGAAAATGATTTTTGTATGTTGTAGATAGAAAACATATCCACATATCCACAATATATGTTTTGTGGATACAATACATACTAATTTTTGCATGTTGTGGATACTGATTTTTGTATGTTTTGTATGTTGATTTTCTATTCTGCAACTTCACTGAATTTGTTTATTAGTGAATAACCATTTTTTGGTAGTGTCTTTAGGGTTTTCTATATACAAGAGTATGTCATCGGCAAACAGGAACAACTTAACTTCTTCTTTTCCAATTTGGATGCCTTTTATTTCTTTTATTTGCCTACTTGCTCTGGCTAAAACTTCTATTCCATAAAACTTCTATTATGTTGAATAGAAGTTGCAAGGGTGGGCATCCTTGTCTTATTCCTGATGTTAGAAGAAAATGTTTCAACTTTTCATTGTGGAATATAATGTGAACTGTGGGTTTCTCGTAATAAAGATTTGTCACTTTATTGTGTTAAGGTACATTTATTTATACCTAATTTTTAAAGAATTTTTATCCTGAAAGGATAGTGAGTTTTATCAAATGCTTTTTGTGCATCTATTGAGATGATCATATGATTTTTGTCCTTCATTCTGTTAATGCAGTGTATCACATTTACAGATTTGTGTATGTTGAACCATCCTTACATTCCTGGGGGAAATCTCACTTGATCATGGTGAATGACCCCTTTAATGTACTGTTGGATTCAGTTTCCTAGTATTTTGTTGATAATTTTTGCATCCATGTTCATTAGGGATATTGGCCTCTAATTTTCTTTTTTTGGATAGTGTGCTTTTCTGTTTTGGTATCAGAGTAATGTTAGCCTCATAAAATGAATTTGAAACTATTCCCTTTTTCATTTTTTGGAAGAGTTTGAGGAGGATGGCTCTTATTAGTCCTTTAAACGTTTGGTACAATTCAGCAGTGAAGCCATTAGGTCCTGGACTTTTCATTGATGGGAGACTTTTTATTACTGATTTTAATCTTGTATTCATTATTACTCTGTTCAGATTTTTTATTTCTTCCTGATTTAGTTTTGATAGGTTGTTTACCTCTAGGAATTCATCCATTTCCTCTTAGTTATACAATTTGTTGGTCTATAATTGTTCATAGTAGCCTGTTATGACCATTTGTACTTCTTCAGTATCTATTATAGTGTTTTCTCTTTCATTTATGATTTTGTTTATTTGAGTCTTCTGTTTTTCTTAGTTTAGATAAAGTGTGTCCATTTTAATTATCTTTTTAAAAATTAATTCTTAGTTTTGTTTCTCTTTTCTATCATTTTTCTAGTTTCTAGTTCTTCTATTTCTGCTGTGATCTTTATTATTTCCTTTTTTCTACTAACTTTTGGATTAATTTGTTCTTCTTTTTCTAGTTTTTTGAGGTATAATGTTAGCTTGTTTATTTGAGATCTCTCTTCCTTTTTTAAATAAGGATTTATTTTTATTTTTCACTTTTTTTGTTTGTTTTTTGAGATGAGTCTCACTCTGTCACCTAGGCTGGAGTGCACTGGCTCACTGCAACTTCTGCCTCTCAGGTTCAAGCGATTCTCCTGCCTCAGCCTCCAAAGTAACTGGGATTACAGGTGCCCACCACCATGCCTGGCTACTTTTTGCATTTTTAGTGGAGATGCAGTTTCACTATGTTGGCCAGGCTGGTCTCCAACTCCTTACCTCAGGTGATCTGTCTGCCTCAGCCTCCCAAAGAGCTGGGATTACAGTCACGAGCCACCACAGCTGGCTGTCTATGTTTCACTGTTTTGTGACAGAGTCTTGATCGGTCACCCAGGCTGGAGAGCAATAGTATGATCATGGCTCACTGCAGCCTTGACCTCCTGGGCTCAAGTGATCCTCCCACTTCAGCCTCCCAAGTAGCTAGGACTACAAGTAAGTCACCACAACTGGCTAATTTTTATTTTATTTTTTGTAGAGACACGGTCTCACAAAAATAGGTCTCACAAAAAACCGTCATCCATGCTGGTTTCAAATTCCTCCTGAGCTCAAGCCAGTCCTGCCTTGACTTCACAAAGTGCTGGAATTGCAGACATGAGCCACTGATCTGGGCCCTCTTGCTTCTCTTTTGATGTGTTTATTGCTATAAACTTCCCTCTTAGAACTGCTTTTGCTGCATACCATAAGTTACTTATATGGAATGTTCTGCATATGTCTATTAGTTCCATTTGGATTAAAGTGTAGTTTAAATCTGATGTTTCATTATTAATTCTCTGTCTGTATAATTTGTCCATTGCTGAAAGTGGAGCTCTTAAAGTCCTCTGTTCTTATTGTATTACGCTCTACCTCTCTTTTTACATCTATTAATATTTGCTTTAGTTGACATATGTAGGTACCCCAGCCTTGGGTACATATATTTTTACAATTGTTATATTGTCTTAATAAATTAATCTCTTTGTCATTCTGTTATAATGATAATAATATATTCTTTGTCTTTTTTACAGTTTTTGACTTAAAGTTTATTTTATCTGATACAGGTTGAGATTCCTTTATCCAAAATGGTTGGGACCAGAAATGTTTTAAATTAAAATTTTTTGATTTTGGTATATTTGCATTATATATTTACTGTTTTAGCATTCCTAATCTAAAAACCAAAATCTAAAATTCTCCAGTGAGCATTTCCTTTGAGCATTATATCAGCACTCAAAATATTCTAAATTTTAGAGTATTTCAGACTTCAGATATTTGGATTAAGGATACTCAATCTGTACAACTATCCCTACTCTCTTTTGGTTTCCATTTAATGAAATATTTTTTCCAGGCCTTTCCTTTCAGTCTAGGTATGTCATTATAAGTGAAGTGAGTATCTCATAGGCAACATACAGTTGGATTTTATTTTTTAAACCATTCAATCACTGTGTCTTTTTTTTTTCTGAGAAGGAATCTTGCTCTGTCGCCAGGCTGGAGTGCAGTGGTGTGATCTCAGCTCACTGCAACCTCTGCCTCCCGGGTGCAAGTGATTCTCCCGCCTCAGCCTCTTGTGTAGCTGAGATTACAGGCACATGCCACCATGCTCAGCTAAGTTTTGTGTTTTTAGTAGAGACAGGGTTTCACCATGTTAGCTAGGATGGTCTCGATCTCTTGACCTCGTTATCTTCTGCCTCGACTTCCCAAAGGGCTGGGATTACAGGTGTGAGCCACTGTGCTGCACCCACTGTGTCTTTTTATTGGAGAATTTAATCATTGTCCATTCAAGATAATTATTGGCAAGTAAGGACTTACTATTGGCATTTTGTTAATTGTGTTCTGGTTGTTTGGTAGACCTTTCGTTTCTTTCTTCTCTAGTGTTATGCTTTGATTCCTTTTTAACTTTTATATATCTACTATAGGTTTTTGCTTCTGGTTACTAGGAAACTTACAAAAGATCTTAGTTATAACAGGCTATTTTATACTGATAACTTAATTTTGATTGCATGAAAACTACACTTTCACTCTCTACCTCCCCGCATTTAAAATTTTTTATTTTTATTGTCAAAATGTATATCTTATATGCCCCTTAACAAATTATTGTAGCTATTTTTGTTATTTACTTTTACCAGTGAGTTTTATTTTTTCAGTTTTTTTTTTGTAACTAATTATCATCTTTTTGTCCAGCATGCAGACTCCATATAAACTTTCTTGTAAGACAGGTCTGGGGGTAATGAACTCCCTCAGCTTTTGTTTGTTTGGTAAAGTCTTAATATCTCATTCATTTGTGAAGGGCAGCTTTGGTGAATACACAGTATTCTTGTAGTTTTTTTCTTCAGCAGTTTGAATATATTATCTTAGTCTCTCCTGACCTGTAAGTTTCTTGCTGAGAAATTTGCTGCTAGTCTTACTAGAACTCCCTTATAAGTGATTTGCTTATTCTCTCTTTCTGCTTTCAGAATCATCTCTTTGCCTTTGATTTTTGACAGTTTATGTTTTGATGGCATTGTGTTTGAACTGAATTGGATTGGAGACTTTTGACCATCCTATACCTGGATATTTATATCTTTCCCTGGATTTGAAAAGGTTTCTGTTATTATTTCTTTAAATAAGCTTTCTACCACTGTTTCTCTCCCTTGAACTCCAATAACCCAAATATTAGCTATTTTCATGTTCCTTCATAAGTTCAATAAGCTTTTTCCTTTTTAAAGGACAAATTCCTTTTTATCCTTTTTGCTTTTTTCTCCTTTGACTGTATATTTTCAAATAGCCTGTCTTCAAGTTCAAAGATTCTTTCCTTTACTTGATCGATTCTGTATTTGATGTGTTCTGCTGAATTTTTCATTTCATTCATTGTATTCTTCAGTTTCAAAATTTCTGTTTGACTGTTTAAAATAACTTCAATCTCTCCATTACATTTCTCATTTTGGTCATTTATTATTTTCTGATTTTATTGAATCATCTGTATTTTCTTAAGGTTTGCTAAGCTCCCTTAAAACAATTATTTTGTTATCATTGTCAGGCTGTTAATATATCTCTATTTCTTTGGGGCCAGGTACTGGGAGATTATTGTGTTCTTTTACTGATGTTATATCTCCTTGGTTTTTTATGTTTCTTGTTGCCTTACACTGATGCTTACACATTCAAAATAGAGACTTATTTTAGCTTTGGCAGACTAAAAATCCTAGAGGTTCTAGGCAGGCTCCCTGGTATAGTTTGTAAGAAGCTTTATTGCTGGAATCTGCAGGCAGGCTGACCTGGTGCCTGGGTCCATGTGGTGGGTCTACATCCTGGAGCCACTGGGGGGACCAGTTGACTGGGTCCATGGAGTAGGCCTGGAGCCTGGGTCCAGAAGGTAGTCCTGGAGCCTATATCTGCAGAGAATGGCCTGAAGCCTGGGTCCACAAGGGCTGACCTGGCACTTGAGTGGGCCTTAAGCTTTAGTCTGCAGGGCTTTCTGGGCCCTGAGATGGTCCTGGGGTTGGGGTGTGCCTGGTGTATTGGTCCATTGGGGCCAGCCTGGAGGGTGGGTGTATGGGTACTGGCCTGGAGAATAGGTTAATGAGGGCTAGCCTAGATCCTGGGGCTGTAGAGGCTGGTTTGAAACTTAGGTCCACAGGGGATGAGGTCCGTGGGGGCTGGCCTAGCCCTGGGATCTACTGTCATAGGCCTATAAAAATCTTCATAGATTATGGAATCTTTGGCTGAGGAACACTTGCTTCTGAACAGAACGAGGCTCTATGAGGCCTGAGTAGGAGTTCAGTTAAGCTGTGCACTAACAGAGATGATGAAGGTGGTATAATACTGAGAGACAAGAGTTCCACTCAGCCAGAGTAGAGTGACCTCACTGAACATGCTGGGCTTTCAGCTAATGTAGCAGAAAGGCCACACCTTAGAAGTAAAGCTACTCTACTTAGAGTAAGAACTATTCCAGACTCAGCCTAACAAAGTTTAAAAATAGGCCTCAAAAGAATTAAGTTTATCTATCAGTAAATTAATCATCTGTCAGCACAAAATTATATGGTTTCCAGAGACAGATGTCAAAATCTGAACTCTTAACAATGTAGTATTCACAATAACCACCATTACATCTTACACTGATGGATGAGTAATAAGCAGGAAAATGTGATCCATAATCAGGGGGAAAACCAATAGAAAGTAACTCTGAAATAACCTTAATGTGGTAATTAGGAGTAGGCAAGGACTTTAAAATAGTTACTATAATATATTCAAGAAATTAAAGGGGAAATGCTTATAATACAAAAATAGGCATAGGATTTCAGCAGAGTAATGGAAACCATAAAAAAGAAGCAAACAGAAATTTTAGAACTAAGAATTAAAATATCCAAAATGAAAAATTAATTGGCTGGGCTTAATAGTAGACTACGTTTGACAAAACAAATTATCAGGGAACTTGCAGGTTAATACATGAACATTGTCAATTCTGAAAAATAAAGAGAAAATAGATTGAAAAGAGATTGACTTGTGGGACAAGATGAAGAAGTCTACACACATGTAACTGGAGTTCCAGAAAGAGAGAAAAAGGAGAATATAGGGCAGAAAATAATATTTTGAATACATGACTTAAATTTTCTCAAATTTAAACTTCCAGATCCAAGTAATTCAGCAAACCCAAGAAAAATAAAGACAAAGGAATACATACCTTGGCATGTCATAGGCAAGCTGTTGAAAATTGAAGATAAAGTGAAAATATTTGAAATGGGGGAAAAAAACAACTAATAACAGTGAGAAACCCACATTAACTATAGGGAAGCAACAACATGAATAACGACTCACATCAAAATGATTCACATCAGAATTAATGGAGGGAGAATACTTTGAAAAAACATCTTTAAAGTTCAGGGAAATAAAAACAACCTTCAACCCAGAATTCTGTACTAGCAAAAATTTTATTCAAAAATGATGATGAAATAAAGACTTTTTCAGGTGAGTGAAAATAGAATCAGTCACAGCAGATTCACATTATAAGGAATAATAGCAAAAAAAGTTATTCAGTCTAAAAAAATAGACTCCAAATGTAGTCGTAAAGGAACAGGAAGAAACAAGGGGCACCAGAAATAGTAAGTATGTGGCACATATGAAGATTACACAGTTTTTTATTTCTCTTAATTTTTTAAAAGACATAATACCATGTAACACTATATTGGGGATTTATAATGTATTTAGATATGATAAATATGACAATAATAGAACTAAGGATGATAACAAGTGGAACTATAATACTACAAAGTCCTTATATTTTATGAGAAGTGGCACAACATTAACTCTAAGTAGACTGTGATAAAGATTTATATTGTAATCCCCATAGGAACAACTAAAAGAGTAATGAAAGACATGCAGCTGAAAAATCCAGTGAAGGAACTGATGAACACTGAGTTGTGCCTTCTAGATCCCTCTAAGGAAAGACTTGTTGACCTAGCAGCAGGGACTGTTGTTGGCTGATGTCTTCTATTGTCAGAACCTTCAGTAATTATGTTAGCTTCAGAAAGGGATCTTTCCCACTCCTTCCTTGGGCAGCCCACATTAAATGAGAGAACAATAAAAAAATACAATGTCTGGCCATTTTGGCCCAACTCAGGTCAACTCTGAAAAACCAGTGTAGCTCCAGAGGTCTCTGTGGGTCTTTGGGTGTTACTTCTGGGCCCCTGTTACAGCTCAGTTTTTCTCTCTGCCCCATTCTCCTTCCTTCTGCTTTCTCCCTCCTTCAGGTATTAATCTCAAGGACACTCTTGAGGAAGCACTTATCATGCAAAATTCTTTCTCAGAAACTTTCCCAGAGAACTCAATCTGTAACAGTTAGTAGCAGGAATGTGCTAAGAAAGCAGGTGAAAAAATAGAGTTTTGGAGCTGGCATACTCACTTATTCAAATGGCAATGAGGACCCCATCACCGGTGGTAGCTGGAGTCAGTAGATGGAGGTAATAGATGGCAGATGGAGATATCTTCTAGTATAAGACTAAAAAGTGAAGTCTAATGGCTTCACTTCTCTAGTGGGAAACTGAGATGGTGTAATGAGGGAAGAGATGTGCTGAAATGTAGATGACATGATACATCAGGCATTTCAGAGAAAAGTATAACAAAGACTTGAGATTGATTAACAAGCAAGTGGAAACCTTGGTAGCATACGAAGACTTTCTCATCTGCAGCGTGAGAAAAGACAGAGCTGAGGATAAGACCTCAGACTTAATTCAGAGTAGCCAAGCTCCAAAGAATGCTAAATGCTCAATCAAGGCAGGTCTGTAATACCAAAGTCAGGGTGCTCAATGGGACACATGAAGTGGGGATAAGTGGGTCAATGTTCCTCCAAATATGTATTTTTTTAATTTGTTGTTTAACATAGATAAAATTCACCGTTATAATAATGTCAAATTCTTTAATTTAGTGGTTTTTAGTATATACAAAATGTGTAACCATATCATTATCTAATTCCAGAATATTTCCATCATACCCCAAAGAAACCATGTACCTCCCGATTCCCTCCTTCTCCCATGTTCTGGAAATTATCTATTTACTTTCTGTCTCTACAGATTTGTCTATTATGGATATCCTATAGAAATGAAATCATACAAAATGTGGCATTTTGTGTCTGGCTTCTGTCACTTAGCATAATGTTTTATAGGTTCATGCCTGTTGTTGCATGTGTGAGGTCACTAAAACTTGTACCTATGTTTTCTTCTAAGAATTTATAGTTTCAGCTCTAATATTTGGGTCTTTGACCCACTTGCATTGATGTTTGTATACAGTGTAAAGCAGGGATCCAAATTTATTCTTTTGCATGTAGATATTCAGCATCATTTGTTGAAATGATTATTATTTCCATCTTCGAATGATCTTGGAACCCTTGAGAAAAATCAATTGACCATAGGCATATAAACTTATTTCTGGACTTTCAATGCTAGTCCATTGTTGTACACATTTATCCATATGCCAGTAACACATTGTTTCAAATACTGTACATTTGTAGTAAATTTTGAAACTGGAAAGTGTGAGTCCTCCAATTTTGTTCTTTTTTAAACATTGTCTTGGCTATTTGGGAGTCACTTGTTCATTTTAGAATCAACTTGTCCATTTCTGAAAAAAAAAAAAAAAACCACTGGAATTTTGGTAGGGATTGCATGGAATCTGTTGATAAGTTTGGCATATATTGCCATCTTGATAATATTAAGCTTTCCAATCCATGAAATGATACATCGGTCCATTCATTTAGGTATTTATTATTTTTCAGTAATGTTTTGTAGTCTTCAGTTTACAGCACTTGCACTTCCTTGGTCAAATTTATTCCCAAAATTCTTTTTGTTGCTATTATAAATTGAATTGTTTTCTTAACTTTATCTTTGGATTGTTCATTGCTACTTTATAGAAATACAACTGATATTTGCATGTTGATCTTGTATCCTGCAACTTTTCTGAACTCATTTATTAGCTCTTACCGAGTTGTAACTTACATTTGCCTGTTAATATTGTTTGACAGATGCTCTCAGGTAGTGATTTTAGCACTGGATGAGTTCAAGGTAGGTGACATAAAGGCAAACCTTTTAAGTTGGTGTTTCAGGGATCCACCAAACAGGTCAAAACAGTTATAATTCTTGGTGAAAGATGTTTGTTCTGCTCTCTATTGCACTAGGGATATAGGATTGGATTATCAAGACTATCACTGAGCTGGAGCATGGCAGATGGAACTGGGTAAATGAAAAAGCCATAGAGTTTGATTTTCTTACTGAAATTCAACTTTTTACAAAAGCATCTCTTGGTTATTAGAAGCTTTTAGTTCACTTCTTGAGTTCTGAACAATTGATTTTGAAAGTTTTTGCCAGTTTTTTTCATTGTTTTCATGGTTGGGTGGACTTTTGGATTTTCCTGCTCCAGGATTTTCACATACTTCAAGTTATTCTTTTTTCTTTCTTTCTTTCTTTTTTTTTTCTCTTTTTTTTTTTTGAGATGGAGTCTCGCTTTGTCGCTCAGGCTGGAGTGCAGTGGCCGGATCTCAGCTCACTGCAAGCTCCGCCTCCCGGGTTCACGCCATTCTCCTGCCTCAGCCTCCCCAGTAGCTGGGACTACAGGCGCCCGCCACCACGCCCAGCTAATTTTTTGTATTTTTAGTAGAGACGGGGTTTCACCATGTTAGCCAGGATGGTCTCGATCTCCTGACCTTGTAATCTGCCCGCCTCGGCCTCCCAAAGTGCTGGGATTACAGGCGTGAGCCACCGCGCCCGGCCCAAGCTATTCTTAAATCTTGAATGCACAAATTCCTCTAAATCCGAAGAGTCTATAGAGGTGGGTTACTTTTCCCTCATTTGTAAACAATGCAGAGGCCTCTACCCTGTAAGACAACATGTGGCCCCTTGGGATCCCCCTACCTACCCATCTATCACTAGTCTTATAGCTAATAAGTTTGAACCCAACCTTAGCCAGGGTTGCACTGACCCTGATAGGAGAGGAAAGGGACTATATCCCAAATAAGCTGCAGCGCTCAGCATTCATAGGTAAGAGCTGGAAGAAGATTTGAATCATAGGATCATATGACTGGATTCAGAGGGCACTGTTTTTGTTTTTGTTTTTAACTTTTTAAATTGACACATTGTAATTGTACGTATTTATGGAGTACAATTTGATGTTCTGATGCATATCTATGTTGTATAAAGATCCAGTCATGGTAGTTTGTATATCCATCACCTCATGTATTTATCATTTGCTTGTGATGAGAACCTTCAAAAGCCTCTCTTTTAGCTATTTTGTAATATACAATATTTTACCATTAACCATAGTCACTCTGCTATGCAACAGAACATCAGAATTTATTCCTCCTAATTGTAACTTTGTGCCTGTTGACCAACCCTTCTCCCATACCCTCCGTAATCTCTGGTAACCATTGTTCTACTCTCTGCTTCTATATTATCAACTTTTTTTCTTCTTCCTGAGGGTGCTGTTTTGAAAAAGAGACCAAAACATGAGGTTGGAAACTGAAGAGTTTATTGATTTGAGGTCCCGTTCCCAGTTACAAGATTTAGCATGCTGGCAAGGGCCTCAGAATAGAGTGTGAACTCACCACTGGGATGGCTCCCAGGAGCCTAGAAACAGTAATGGTCCATGCCAAGTGAGCTTGAAATTCCGGAATTACCATGGCTGCCAGTGGGAAAAAGGATTAAAAGGCTCACAGAAGTGAGCCTGCTGGAGGGCATAGACTTTGTAAGACTGGGAAACCCACCAAATGCCTGTGTTTCATGGGAAAGCTTCAAGAAAACACCATTTCCAGGCCACAAGGAATGCATTGGTGCATGTAGTTGCCACCATAAATGGCAAGGTTGTAGGGACAGTCAGGGGACCTGATTACCTGAGAGTTAGACTCCCAATAGATTATGGCATGTTTAGGGACAAAATAAATGAGCTTCCAACAAGGTTACTACTCAATCTGTACAAAACAAAAACAAACAAGCAAACAAAACAAAACCCCCCCAAAAAAACCAAACAAACAAGGATAGATGATCAGGAGGTTGAGAGCAATTGCCCTAGTAAAGTGTCATGATTCCTTGAACAGTTACTGAATCAATGCCATTTTTATTTTATTTTGTTTTATTTTATTTTATTTTATTTATTGTTTTACCAGAAATTACATTCATCTTTTAAAAAGTATCTGGGCTCCAGGAGGAAGAATCCTGCAACATCGCAGCAAGTTCACACAATAACAATTACCCGAGTCTTTCCACAAAGGGATTTATGGCCAGTTACTTGGGTAATTGTACACTATGGAAAGGAGAATACCAAACATGTCAAGGATTGTTGGACACTGGGTCGAAGTTGACACAGACATCCAGAAACTCAGTACATTATCATGTATCCCATGTCAGAGATTGGGCATATTGGAGGTGAGTAATAAATTGACACCTGCCAAGGTTAGGATCTCAGTGGGTGCAATGGCCATTTTCCTTTTCTATCATGGACAAGTTACATTTGGTAGTTGGCATAACTTCACATCAGGTCCTTGGCCTATTGGGTAGGAGCCCAAGGGAAAGCCCCTGAAATGGTCTCCCCCAACCTCTTGCCTCAGCAGAGATAGTGTATAAAAATCAATATTGTATCCCCTGAGAAGGATGATGGAAATTAGTCCCCTCCTTAAAGATCTAAAAAGTGCATTACAGTGGTTCTCATCATATCTTTATTTAATTCACCAGGCTGGGCTCTTCAAAACCCAGCTGAACCCTGGAGGGTGACAGTAGACTACCACCAACTCAAGCAAGCAGTAGCGAGCCTTGCCCTCACCCTGCAGAATATGATATATTTAGAAGGGGACAACACAGCCTTAGGGGCATGGCATGTGGCTATTGATTTGGCAAATAGGTTTTTTTGCATCGTCTGAAGAGGATGAGAAACCATTTGCACTCACATGAAATGGTTAACAGTGTAAATTTTAACTGAAATGGTTAACAGTGTAAATTTTCAGTGTGTCCCAGGCCTGTTAGTTCTTTGTCCCACCCACCCTCTGTCACAATATAGTCCAAAGAGATATGGACTGTTTTGAAGTCCTGGCCGTTGATTCATTTTATCAGTGGTATCGTGAGAATGGGGCTGGATGACAAGAAATCCAAGAATTGGAAGCCTTGGTAAGGCACATGCATTCTAGAGAGTATGAGATACCCTTCATGAACATTCAGGGGCCCGCCATCTTAGTAAAATTTTTAGGGATTCAGTGGCCAAGGATATGTTGAAATATCCCATCCAAAGAATAGGAGAAAGTATTGCATCTTACATCTCCCACCATGAAAAAAGGAAGCACAATGGAATCCATATAGTGGAAGGCATAAGAGACTTCTAGCTTGGCATGGGGTCCAGAGCAGGAAAGTGTATGATGTAAGCAGCCCTGCCACTTGGGCCATACAATCTGACAGATCCTATGATATGGGAGGTGTTAGTGGTGGGAAAAGTGCCAGGTACAGTTTAAAACACATGCCTTGTGGGAGAATCATAATGAAGACTCCTAGGTTTCTGGGGCTTAGTCATGCCATCTGCAGTAGAGAACTCCCTGCCTTTTGGAAAACAATTTCTATTGTGCTACTGAGCCCTGGAGATGGGGCGCCTGACTGTGAGGACCAATGACAATGTGGCAACAATTGCCCAAGTGAGTGGGCTCTGTCAGAACCACCAAGTCACAAGATCGGGTGGGCCCACTGTGTCATGGAATGGGTGCATTTGGTATTGAGTACGAGCTGAGCCAGAAGCTTTTCCAGCTCATGAGCAGGTAGCCTAGGTCCCCATGTCACCCACTGTGTTGCACAGGGTCAAACAGACACACGGGCAGTGGAGAATCACTTGGCTGATGGGCCACTGGTCTAAAAAGAGAAAGATTGAAAGGCTGGGGAGTGGAAGGCCTGAGGCAGTGGTGCGTAAATGGACACAAGAGGAGGATGAGTGTTCCATGTCATGTGTTGTGTGCTTCCACTTTGAAAGAGGAATTGAACAACCAAGGAAACAAAATGACCAAGCCAAATGATATGAGCTGACCAGTAACTGGTCACCACAAGGCCAGCCCCGTGGATACCTGGGGAGGCCAGGTGAGGCAGGAATGGAGGCATGGGCGCAAGAGCCTGAGCTTGCAAGGGGAAGGGTGGATCAAGCTGCTGCTGCTGCCAACTATACAACCTGCCAGCCACAAAGATGAATACTGTGCCCCTACAGGCTCTATCCCTCTAGGAGGCCCTGGTCACTTGGTGGTGAGTTGACTACATTGGACTCTGTCAGCCATTTAAAGACCAGCTCTTCTTCTGGATAGAAATGGACACAGTACTTTCCTTCCCGCAGGCCCCCAGCCACTATGCTAATGAGAAGAACAGGATTCTTTTTTAAGGAGCTAGCATTTGCTAGAATGGGGCTCAGAGTTACAGCTCCCTATCATCAAGTTGATTGCAAACATTCATCTGCAAACAGCTCTCTTAGCTCATGAGCCATGCAAAACCAGCTGGTGGCTGAATGCGGCCCGTGGCCGTCATTTTCTATGCATCATTACCGAGTCTTATGTAACAGTACAGATGTGCCACCACATCTGTGTTCCAGATGGCAAGAAGAAAAAGAAGGACATGGACATCAATTCTTTTTGAAGGAAACTTCCGAAGTCCCACACAAAACTGCTAACATCTCCTTGGCCAGAACTTGGGTCACATGGTCACACATTCCTGCAAAGGAGGTTGGGAAATGCAGTTGTTTACTCCCAATGTTAGAACTCACTATGAATCATAATTTTCATCAGTTTACTTCATTTGTTAGGAGCTATGATAGACTCAAGTAAAACTGTAATTCTCCAAAGAACTTAAAGACATTGATGTTAATTAAATAGAAAACAGATACCTAATAGAGACAATCAGCCAAGCTAAAACAACTCTCTTAAGAATACAAAAAAATAGGCCGGGCGCGGTGGCTCAAGCCTGTAATCCCAGCACTTTGGGAGGCCAAGGGAGGGACGGTCAGAGATCGAGACTATCCTGGCTAACATGGTGAAACCCCCTTCGCCTCTACTAAAAATACAAAAACTAGCTGGGCGGTGGCGGCTTCGTAGTCTCAGCTACTTGGGAGGCTGGGAGGCGGAGAATGGCGTGAACTCCGGAGGTGGAGCTTGCAGTGAGCCGAGACGCTACCACTGCACTCCAGCCTGGGAGACACAGCGAGACTCCATCTCAAACAAAAAAAAAAAAAAAAAAAAAGAATACAAAAAAATTGGTAAGCCTTTGGTAACATTAGTCAAGAAAAATAGAAGGCATAAATAACCAAAATAGCCCATGGGAAGAGGAACAGAATTCCAGAGGCTGCGGGAGGATTCTGGTCTGGCTAGAGATGCTGGTAGCTTCTCTGTCCTGCCAATATGAACTTCTTAACATTGCTCAAAGCTGTCCTCTGTGCTCACAGCCCACCCCTCAGCTGGGGTCTTTCACATGTTCTGTTGCCCTGGTCTCTCCTTGGCCCCTCACCTCTGCCCTCTTCCATCTCACCTGTGCTGTGCTTTCAGACTCTTGCAGCCCCCAGAAGAAATCCTAGACCACTCAGCCTGGCATCCACAGCCCTTCTTGGGCTATTGCTGGTCTCTCTTCCAGCTCTATTGTCTAGTCCTAAATTAAAACACGTTCGATTCTCCAAATTTCTCCTTGGAACTGCCTCCTTGCGTAATCTTGCTCAGGACTCTTCCACTTTTCTTCTCAGAGGACCCAGGTGTATTCAAGTAAAATGTTACCATTTCTCCAAGGTTCCTGATGTGGTTTGGATTTATATTCTCACCCAAATTTCATGTCAAACTGTGATCCCCAATGTTGGAGGTGGGGCCTGGTGGGAGGTGATTAGATCACGGGGGCGGATCTCCCCCTTGGTGTTGTTCTCTTGATAGTGAGTTCTCGTGAGATCTGGTTGTCTAAAAGTGTGTAGCGCCCGCCATGTGCAGTGCTGACTCCCCCTTTGCCTTCTGCCATGATAGGAAACTTCCTGAGGCCTCCCCAGAAGCTGAAGCCGCTATGCTTCCAGTACAGCCTGTGGAACCATAGGCCAATTAAATCTCTTTTCTTTATAAATTACCTCATCTCAGGTAGTTCTTTCTAGCAATGTGAGAACAGTCTAATACAGTCCCCAAGTTAGAAACCAGACTTCTTCTTCCCAACATCTATAATAATTTTTGTATCTTTTTATCTTGACATCATTTCACATACATAGAAAAGTTGCCTGAGTAATAAAAACAAGTTCTGTGTACCATTTCCCAGATTCACAGACTACTCACATCTTGCCTTGCTTTTTTCTCCCTCTGCGCACATGTGTGCTTGTACGCACACACACATGCACACACACACACACACATTTTATGAAACATGTGAGAGTAAATTAGAAACATGTTGCCTCTTTTCCCTTAAGTGCTTCTGTGTGTGTGTGTCTTAAGACCAAGGACATTTTCTTGCAAACCACAGTGCAATAATCAAGATTAGAAAATGTAACATTGGTACAGTACTATTATCTAACCCAAAGTCTATGTTCCAATTTCATCAATTGTCCCAATATGTCCTTTATAGCTGTTGTCCCCAAACCAGGATCAATTCAGGAGCACTGGCTGCCCTTGGTTACCATGTCCCTTTGGTCTCCTTCAGTCTGGATGCCTCAACATTCGTTTATCTTTCTTATAGGACTATGAATGGATTTGTCTCACATACCTTAACAATTGCTCCCTCATGTAATGGTTATTTATGTACATTATTCATGACGCTTGCCAGCCATTCGACTTCTCTGAGGGGTAATCCATGTGTGGCACAACTTTCAAGCTCACCCAGCACTTCCCAAAGTGCCTGGCACATTCTAGATTTATTACGAACAAAAGGACAGCTGTCCCAGTATTTGGAGAGGTTGCTTTGTAGGACTACTTTCGAGTAGTCGAGCTCCAAAGACTCTGTCTCAATTAATGGTGCACCTGGACACTGAAGGTGAGTCGTACATTTTGACAAAGAAGGTGGTGGGCCAAGGAAAGGAGAGAGATTTTTAAAATATTTCCATAAAATTGAGAGCAAAGAGCACAAAGCAAGGCCACCCAGGCTTTAGTCCTTGTCTTGTGCTGCAGACTCCATGTCCTGCCCCCAGCAATCTCAGGAGCAGACGAGTCTACCCTCCTTCACAGGAGTTTAGTGTACGTTTGGTCTCTTTGTTTGAACTGGATCTTTTCTATTAACATTTAAACACGTTCATGCCTCTTTCACCTAAAATACGAGCCCTCACTATACTTCAGTTGTCCATCTTTCCCAGTGCCTGTATCAGTAGCTATGAACAAGAATGGCATCGGTGTCACCAAACTGAAGGGACGTTTTCCAGACCTTAGCTCCCTTGGCCTCTCAGCACTATTAAACCCTCTCCATCACGGACTTCAGGAAACACTCTCTTATTCTGACTTCTCAAGACACCGTGCCCTGGGTCTCCTCAGACACCGTGCCCTGGGTTTCTTCCTGCCTATGTGGTCACATCTGCGTTTCCTGTGAGGCTCCTTCTCCTCACCCAGCCATTAAATATGAGCCTCCTCAGTGCGTGGAGCCTTCTCTTTGCGGTTGCTACTCTCTCCCTCCTCATGTCAGCCTTGTCTGTGGCTTTAACTGACACATGCAAATGACTCAAATTTACACACCCAGCCCTGCCTTCTCCCTAGAGCACTAGACCAAATCTCTCACTGCCTCTTTGACATCTCCATTAGTGCATCTCAAACACACCCTAAACTCAACATGGCTGGATTGATTTGCTGGGGCTGCAATCACCAAGTACCACAGACTTGGGGGCTTCAGTAGCAGAAATGTGTCCTCTCACGATTCAAGAGGCCAGAAGATCAAGGTGTGGGCAGAGGTTGACAACTGTTCTACCCAGTGAGGCACAGGTGATGTGTTAGCTGCAGGTTGGCGGTCATCACCGGGTCAGGGATCTGATGGGTTTTGGATGTCCCAGTGCAGGCAGAGCCACAGTGAGGTCTCTTCCTTCTCTCTCAGCCTGAGGGACTGAAGCTCCCACTTCCCCAGACCCCAATGGAGAATGAACAAGTGTCAGCCCCCCACTGAAGACCACACAGAAAAAGACATGAGACCTTGGGGAGGGGAGTGAGGAGGAGAGAGCAGAGAAGGAGGAGATTAAAAGATCTGAGGGGCAGGGGGAAGAAGGTACAAGAGGAAGGGCACCCCCAAATCCAGAATTAAGGCACCCCATTGCGAGCTACCCATGAGTCCAGGGTGAGTACAGAGAACAGAGAATAATATAGAGAGTCCAATCCTGTGTTTCGAAATGCTGTGATGGATGGGCCTCTAGGCCAAAGCAAAGAATGACTAATGCTTTTTTAGATGTGTGTGCCCTAGCCAGCCCCCCAACCCTGCTTCTCCTCCAGGCAGCACCCTTGCCTTTGGCCAGCGTGGACTGCAGGGAGCCGGTGTGGACGGTGGGGTCAAAGCCTGGGGGAAACCAGCTTGGTCTGAGAACGCCTTTGTGGCTGGGCTTGCCGCCTCTCCTCTCCCTGACATGAAGTTAATATATCCTTAGGGCCATTTGTTCCTTTCTTCAGAGCACTGATCACAGTGAACACTCTTTTGTTTGTGTGATAATTGTCCTATTTCCGGCTCTTCGAAGGTCATGGGTAACTGGGGGCTGATTTTTTTTTCTCATTGTTTCAATTCTCATGCATATTAATTAGTCCCTTAAAAAGTATTCATTGTCTGATAACTAAATAAACAAATTGATTTACTCTCTTCTGTGAAGGCACTGGCTACTACGGCTATTTTGAAATATAAGGGAGTAAATATATTTAGCCAAGAAAAAGCCATGAAACATACTTTCCACTTACAGATAATATTCATCCTAAATATGTAACTGTAGTTTCTCAAGGAATGAAAAAATTACTTTAAAAAACTCTTGACCGGACGTGGTGGCTCATGCCTGTAATCCCAGTACTTTGGGAGGCCAAGATGGGTGGATCACGAGGTCAGGATTTCGGGACCATCCTGGCTAATACCCTGTCTCTACTAAAAATACAAAAAATTAGCCAGGCATGGTGGTGGGTGCCTGTAGTCCAGCTACTACTCGGGAGGCTGAGGCAGGAGAATGGCATGAACCTAGGAGGCAGAGCTTGCAGTGAGCCGAGATCATGCCACTGCACTCCAGCCTGGACGACAGAGCAAGACTCCATCTCAAAAAAAAAAAAAAACTCTTAAAAGGATGTAAGTTTATATTTATTAAAAATTTTTTTTTCACGTGGCGTGTTTTATTCTCAAACTCAGGGTGTCATCTTGTTTTAGAAGCACATGCTAAGCACCTCAATTCTGTTTTCTGATCCAATCTGAGTGAACAGGAAAATTTAACCCATTCACTTTCAATATAATAAAGTGAAGTGTGATGAAAGAATGGCAACAAGGACAGGCTGTGTTCTGTTCAAAAGAAGGTGAAATTGTCTGAGATTACAGCAGCCTGATTTTACCAATTTCCCCATTGCTAAAGGCCCCAATCCCCTGCCAGTTTCTAGCCGGGGCCCACAACACTTTTGACTGAGCCCAGCTGATTTTTCAGAGTCACCAGCCTCCTTCCCTGAGGCAATCCCCTCCCTCCATCTTTTCCTCCCATTTCCTGGCACCCAGAGCTTTCACATTTCATCCCGTATCAAAATAGTGTGCTCAGAAAAGGATGTGACTTTCAAAGGCCTAGAGTGACCAGCTTAGCAACGGAGAAGCTTAGCAGCTTCTTGGGAACTTATATTTAAGCTTTGAGAGGAATTATGGAATCAACACCTTTGTTTCCAAGTAAAACATTTTCTAGATCAAGCAAGAGATATTTTGGAGATTAAACTATAGCTACAGTTTAGCATACTGATACTTTTTAAACAAACAGCAGTATCATGAGCTTTTCACATTATTATCATTATTATTATTGTTGTTATTATTATTTTGAGATGGAGTCTCGCTCTTTCACCAGGCTGGAGTGCAGTGGCGCCATCTCGGCTCACTGCAACCTCTGCCTCCCAGGTTCAAGTGATTCTCCTGCCTCAGCCTCCTGAGTAGCTGAGAGCTTTTCACATTATTAAAGAGTCTTTGAATACAGGATTCCAGACATAGATATTTTACTGGACTCCCCCTCAAACAGAGACTTATTGAGAATCCAGGCCAGGCGCAGTGGCTCACACCTGTAATTCCAGCACTTTGGGAGGCCAAGAGTGGTGGATTGCTTGCGGTCAAGAGTTCGAGACCAGCCTGGCCAACATGGCAAAACTCCGTCTCTACTAAAAATACAAAAATTAGCTGGGCGTGGTGGTGCATGCCTGTAGTCCCAGCTACTCAGGAGGCTGAGGCAGGGAGAATTGCTCGAACCGGGAGGCGGAGGTTGCAGTGAGCCGAGATTGTGCCACTGCACTCCAGCCTGGAGTGAGACTTCATGTGAAGAAAAAAAAAAAAAAAAAAGAATCCATTTGGTTGATCCCAAGAATCCCCAAAACAAGACAGTGTCTGAATTGTAAAGCTGTTTTACACAAGCCTCCACAACACTGTTCAGGTGATTTGCTTATTACAAAATGAGAAAGGAGGACATACTTTCTTCCCAGGTCCCTAGTTGGTCATAGTAAAAGGAATTTCTCTTTGGTGGCTATTCAACAGGATGAATTCCTGATATCTAGTATCAGCTACATATTGACATCCAGGGAGGGTTGGGATGACCCACAGAGTGCTCTCAGTGCTTCATTTTGTCCACATATCTCCCTCTATCAAGGTTTCTAGTGTCAGAACAGAACTTGTAGACATTGCTTGGGTGATCCAGATAATTAATTGGCAATGCTGAAATTATCAAAAAATAAAGGCTTTTGTGTTATTGTCTTCCATAACAATACAATGATCAAAATGGAGAGTAGGAGCAACTGGTAAATGAAAAGGAAAACAAAACTTTAGGTCAGGTATTCCAGTGCGTCCTTGGAACATCTCAGTGAGCATGTGGCCTCTTTGTGCACATTAACTGCTTGTTACATCACGAGAAAGTTACTGACGTCCTTCACTGAAGGTCAAGATCACGCTGCTTCTGGTAGCCTCGCCACATGATGCCAGAAGTCTCCAGTCATGGAGTTCATGATGGAGCCCCTCCCACAGGGGCTGGCGGTGTCACAGAGAGGAGTGTTCTCAGGCTATTTTGGGAATCCTGTTCCCAGAGAGAAACGAGGAAGGCAGACTCACGTGAAACTGGAAAGGTTGTGGGGAGAAAATAACTTACTAAACTTCATGGGGCTGGAAAGGAAGAAGGAGTACGCAAGTTCAGACTTATTATTATTATTATTTTTAATGGGAGAAACGCTGTAGGAGTCATTCTGGCTACTCACTTCGGTCCTGAGAGAGGAGCTGGGCCCACAGGTGTGGCGTGGACGCATGGCACTCATGTTCCCACTTGCCTCCGAATCCGGCCAGATCCCAGACTGGGTTTATGTTTGTGGAGTTTATGGGACTTTCGTTTTTGGCTAAAAGAGGAAAATTTGGGGAAATGAAGTGTTTCAGTGCCTCCAAAAGAAGCCAGGAGCAGTGGCCAATGCTGGAGCTGGGATGGCGTCCATCCTGCCAGACCTGAGATTTGGAGTGCCTGGGGGAAAAGGGACAAACCGGAAACTGAAGGAACTCTGTGCAAGACTCTGAGATGTGGAGCAGAAGCTTCATGACCAGGTGGCAAGACAACGCAGAGCCACCTGGAAGCCAGCTCGTCCACCCTCCACCCAGAGGTCCAGGACCAGGGCTCTGGTGCCCTGACAGCTGCAGGCAGCACAGAGTGGAGACAGGAGAATGGTGGAGGCAGCCACCTGCTCAGGGACGCACCAGCTGCAGGGGCGATGGGGACATGCAGGACCACAGGTCAGGCTCACTTCAGAGGGTGCAGGGAGGCCCCGCCATGGTGGGGAGGTCTGTGAGGGTGGTGGGAGGCAGGCTGGGAGCTGATCCAGCCGCTAAGAGCTGAAACCTCTCAGCCCTTATAACCTAGGCAGACCTGCCAAAATAATGTCCTTTCCTCCTAAAGGCTGGAGAGCCCTAGAACATTCAGTCTAGATCCTCATATCAAAAGCAGTTGTGTGGGCTTATTTTAAGAGACCCCAATGAAATGGAATACAACCATTCTCCCTTAAGGAAAAACAAAACAAAACACAGATAGGCACTCTGTGTGTCAGGGTGAAGTTTAGGAGTTTCTTTTAAATAGTCCTTCCCTTCCTGTCCCCCAAAACCCCCAGGAGCTGAATCTGCATCATAGAAAATACTTCCACGAGGCCAGTGCCTCCTGCGGGCAACCTCCCCCAAGCCGCACCCTCAAAAAAATTTTAAACACAAAACATCAAGAACAACACCTAAATTGAGGCCTGGTTTGGGCAAAAGACTTCAGATGTTTGCCACGGGAAGGCTTCCTTCCTTGCCCTATTTTTAGAGGACAAAGGGGGAAAAAGGATTCTACCATTATTTTTATATCAAAACATATGTTTTCCTGGGGCAATGTAGTGGGCTGAACAGTGTCTCACCCCAAAAGATATGTCTACACCCTCACCTTTGGAAGCTCTGAATGTGATTTTATTTGGAAAATGGGTCTTTGAAGATGTAATTAAGTTAAGGTTCTCAACATGAGCTTATCCTGAATTATGCAGGTGGATCCTAAATCCAATGCCAAGTGCCTGAGCTGCACAGAGGAGAGAAACACAGGGAGAAGAGGAGAAGGCCATGGGGAGATGGAGGCAGAGAAGGGAGCCATGTAGCCGCAAGCCCAGGAACGCCTGCAGCCACCAGAAGATGGAAGAGGCTGGGAACAGACCCTCCTCTAGAGCCTCAGGAGGGAGAACAGCCCTGGTGACACCTGGATCTTGGGCTTCCGTCCTCCAGAACTATGAGATAATGGAGTTCTGTTGTTTTGAGGCAGGAACTGGGTCTTCTTTACATTTTAGCCTACAGTTTTCATCCTTCCCTGTCATTCATTCCTGTTCAAGAGATGGCAAAAAGCTTTCTGCATTTTTTTTTTTTTTTTTTTTTTTGAGATGGAGTTTTGCTCTTGTTGCCCAGGCTGGAGTGCAATGGCACAATCTCAGCTCACAGCAACCTCTGCCTCCCGGGTTCAAGCAAGTCTCCTGTCTCGGCCTCCCGAGTAGCTGGGATTACAGACATATGCCACCACACCCAGCTAATTTTGTATTTTTAGTGGAGATGGAGTTTCTCCTTGTTGGTCAGGCTGGTCTCGAACTCCTAACCTCAGGTAATCCACCCACCTCGGCCTCCCAAAGTGCTGGGATTACAGGCGTGAGCCACCACGCCCGGCCTAAAGGCAAAAAGCTTTCTGATGTTTGTATTTGTGACTCTACCTCAAAGCTGATTAACACAAGAGTGAACACTGAAATAACTGAAGTTTGAACTGAGTAGCTGAAGAAATGAAATACACTGTGAGAAGCCTCATTTTCAAATGCCAGCAGCTCCACCAGAGGACTTGGCTGACGACAGACTTGCCTGAAATTTGGTGAGATTTATTATACCACTCAGGAATGGCCCATTTCACCATCCCCATGGGAAGTCTTAACACTTTTGAAGCCGGGGGGAGGGGCATAAAAAATGTTAGAAGATCAGAGATGCAGGAAAGCTGGTATTCTCGTCGCACATGGTTGAGTCAGGAGACACCATCCACAGTTCCAGGACAAGAAATCGAGATGTAATAACTTCATTGAAACACATAACTCTAAATTATCTGTAGCAGTAAAACACTTAAAGGACTATAGGGAAAAATTGCTTATGTTTTGCAGAAAGGAGTCACTAGATGTTATCGAGGGTTACTAAACAAGAAAGAGAAGCCTAGGCTTATTATTCCACATTACAGCAGTAACTTTCAAGAGGACTGAAAACTGAAATTGTTAAAAAAATGGTCAGCCAGCTGGGCGCGGTGGCTCAAGCCTGTAATCCCAGCACTTTGGGAGGCCGAGGCGGGAGAATGGCGGGAACCCGGGAGGCGGAGCTTGCAGTGAGCTGAGATCCGGCCACTGCACTCCAGCCTAGGCGACAGAGCGAGATTCTGTCTCAAAAAAAAAAAAAAAAAAAAAAAAAGTGGTCAGCTTTGGGAAGTGACACTGGGGAAGGGGAAGGGTTTGTGAAAGTCATCAGAATCAAAATGGAGTCCCTTGTGTTAAATGAAACAAAACAAAACGCCCTGACAAACAGAGCTAGGAAGGCTATGAAGAGAGGGTTCTTACACTTGTATGCCTGATAACAAAAGTCTCCCAAAAGATTCTGCGGAAACCATAACCTTGCACAAAGGCCACTGCAACTTACACAGAAAATACATACCTTGGACAGGCATGACCCTTGTGATTGACCCTTGTAGCCAAGGATAATCATTTCAAAACAAGTGTGTCATCCTCCTCATTTCTCCTTTAAAAACCCGTCTTCCTTTACCTCCCTGAATAGGCATATAGTTTACCATGGTGCACGTATTCCCACTGCAATGCCCTATTCCCGAGGGAGCCTCTTTTTCCTTTAGAGAGCCTCTGTTATTTAAGGTGACAGGTTGCATAATAGGCTGTTGTTTTCCATATTTCCTTTTATATCATTTAGTTTTCATATGCATGTATTATTTTAATGAAATGTTTCAAAATAAAATAATCCAACAGTAAAATATGTTTCCAAAGTAGAGATTGAGGGAGAGTGAAAAAGAGGTAGAGGAGGCCGGAGAGCCATGGAATGGGGCCCCTCTGGACTTCTTTCCTAGTCCTGGGTATCAGGTACCAGCCCCCAGAGAGGACAACTTGTAATGGGCTGCAGAGTTCCCAGAAGGTCTCTGGTGTCACAGGGCCCCTGCTTGTGCCTATGCCTGAGGGCCCACACTTCATAAGCCGCCTTTGGCACACCAGGGAGCGTCCATGCCAAGCTTGGCTTGGATCACAAATCTGTGAAGACTGGGAATATGGGGGTATTTAAAGACTGACGTCAATCACCCAGGATGCTTTTTGTCCAAAAGTAGAAGTGCTGGTGATGTCTAACTGGTCTTGATTGTGTTTGAAAAGGTGTCCCTACCATTAGTATCTGTAGCAAGTGCCATGGCGTGTCGCCAGCATTCATGGATTTGCAAGGTAGTCAGAAAATGCTGGGATAATTTTGGAATTGAAAGAGTTTTAAAATTTTTTATTAGAAAGGAGTAGAGAAGAGAGAAGTCGTTTCCATCCAGTTCCACACAGTTTCCTCGCTCTCTCTCTCTCTCTCACTCTGTCTGCCTCTCTCCATTTAAAATTTATTTCAAAGATGGGTTTTGGAAGGCAATTTTGATTATGTAGGGGATATGTAGCTATGTCTGTCAAAGACAAAAAAGTTAATGAACCCTTTCACTAGGTACTGGAGAAGGCTGCGCTCGGAAATGCAAGGCACTCTCTACCACTCAACAATTTTGGGGGGGGAAATCTTACTTTTTATATTCTTCAGCAATTTTGTTCAAGAATTCAGGCATTCGCTCTTTCCCATCTAAAGCCCATAGGAGCAATAAGGAGGCCTTTTCTACACGACATGGGAGACAAGGGAGAGTAGATGACAGCAGCTGTGATCTCCTCCGCATTCCTCAGGGCAAGTTCCTCTTGGGCAAATGTAAACTAATTTGCAAATGTAGACCCAGGAACCTCGGAAATTAATCACTAATGCTGATAAAGACCTGGAACAGATAAATATAGAAAGGACTCAGAGCTCTAATTTGGAGGTAAAAAGTCCAGGTTTAAATCCCAACTCTGCCTCTTACTGATGGCTTATTTGTTTGTCTGAACTTCAGTCTCTCTGAGAAAGAAGAAAGCAGAATGACCAGGTGCAGAAACCACTGGCTTTAGAATCGGATGGACTTGTATTTGAATTCTGGATTTGTGTGGATTTACCCTCTCTGAACCCTGGTTTACCCTATGAAATTGGGCATAAAGATTAAATGAGATGAAGTGTGCAAAAATATCGGGGACAGTCTAGTGAATATTCCACCGGAAGAGGTAAGAGCTGAGGAGGTAAAAATAAAATAAAAGGTTGCCTATGAAATTGAGGTAGGAGAAAGAGGGAGGAGAGGTGGGAAGGACTGAAAGTGGGAAAGAATCCCGATTTCGATGACGTGACTGAGAAGAAGACTCTCAGTTGTTCCTTGTCTTAGCAAAATTAAAGATCCATTAGCTTAATGATATAAGTAGATCAGATAGGATGAGTCACCATGTATTTTGGGGTCCATTTGCTACTGCAGCTATGCCTACTCTGCTACTGATGACAACTGGAGCTGAGGGGTAGTGGAGATTGCCCAAGGGGAGTTTGTAGGAAAGCAATTTGGACAGAACCCGTGGAATGCCCCAGTGAGAGGAGTGGACAGAGGGTAAAAGAACCCACTAAGATGTCTAAGGAGTGGGCTTTTGGGCCGTTCAGAAGTCAAGGGAAGAAAGTGGCCCACAGAGTGGTTGCACATTCTTTATGGAGGAAGGTTCAATAGCATGAAACGCTGCCAGGGAGACAAGTAATGACCTTGCCAAAAGGTGGTCTTAAGCAAGCGTGTCAAGATAGTGGCATGGTGAGGACAGGGCAAGTGGACATGGTGGGGGAATGAGGGCAAGGGGAGAAGAAACCTCGACTGAGAAGGAGTGGGTGGTGCTGCGGAGACATGTGGTTGTCGCAAGACGTGCTTTCTTCCTCCTTCTTCTTCTCTTTCTTTTTAGTTCTTTCCTTCATGCCTCCTTGTTTTCCTTCTTTGAGTAGAGACCATATTTAAATTCTAATGAAAAAAGGGAAATTAAAGATGCAGACAAATAATTTCCAAAACTCTCATCTACTGTCCAGGTGGCTGTCTCATACCAGGTGGCTGTCTCATAACAGGTGGTTGTCTCATACCAGGTTGCTGTCTCATACTAGCTGGCTGTCTCATACCAGGTGGTTGTCTCCTGTTCAGGTGGCTGTCTCATGTCCAGGTGGCTGTCTCATGTCCAGGTGGCTATCTCATATAACCAATTTGTTGCCAACCCAATGGCTCCCTCTGGGGGTCCCTTGGACACTTGAAGTTCAGCATGTCTACAACTGGCTTTCCTGTTTTTCTTCCAGTCTCTTGCTTCTCTTATCCTCCTGCCTGGCTCCACCATTCATCCTCCCAGTGGCCAAGTCAGATGCCTGTGGACCACCCTAAAATCCATCTTCTCCCTCCCCACACAGAGCACTGGCCTGCTACCTCTTAACACCCACTGTCACCCCTTAGTAGATGTCCTCACTGTCTCTCCAGGGACTACTGAGAGAGGTTCCTGAATGGCTACCTTGTCTATATCCTCATTTCTTTAAGATCTTTCCACAATTAAATAACCCAGTCTTTCAAGGAATTCTTCTCCTTTGGGATTCCAGCTGTAGGAGAAGGTGTGTAGCATTCCAAATGTGATGTGGCTTACTTGTCTTTACCTGTTTGCATTCATCATCCTCAGCCTGGAGTGGCTTCTTATCCTCATGGCTCAGATGCAAATCCAGGGCTGAGTGTTTTCTGATTCCCAGACAGAACTGATGACCACCTTTCCTTTGGAGACAAAACTAGTACTCTGATCTGATTTCATATATCTCTCTGTTCCTTCTATCCTGGAGAGAACATTCTTTCAGGGCAAGGATAGTATCTTATTAACTTCTGTACACCTAGTAGCTGGTTCAATAGTAGGAGCTCCATGAATGAACAAATGAATGCATACATGAATGAATGAAATGAAGAAGATAGGGATAAATGCAGTTTTGTGGTACTGATTCCTCACCTCACTTTTTAGGTTCAGATCCTTTACTAGCCAGAAAGCCTCCAAATCAGATTGTTACTCTCTGAGTTCATTCCTCTTATTGCCCATAGGACAGCCACCATAAAAGGGTCTGCCGTGTTGCCTGCATTTCCCATGGTTTGCCCCGAGGAACCACTAGTCTTTCAAGATGTTCTTTGAGAGAAAGACACCAAGGTCACAATAAGTTTTGGAAACAGTGTGTACCCCTTCCCTTCTTGGGAAGAAGTTTTATAGTAAAAAGCTTAGTTTGGTTGCCCAAGTCCTCCCAAACATGTTTGAAATGCAATGCTTTTTTCTTCAAGTCACATCTTGAAGTTTTAATATCTCCTAAAGTTTGTGAACGCTGTGCTATCATTGTCTTTCAATTTACTAACATGGTGGGATGGCCCTAGTTAAGAGAGCTCACTGGTTTCCTACGCAATGACTCGGGGCAGTCTTCTGAAAACAAAATGGCTATGAGGTGTCAACATATTTCTGCTTTTCAAATACACAATATGTTTTGAGTTTATAACATGTTTTATAAATTGATTATTTTTTCTCAGTTAAGAACATCTATACTTATCTAAGAGATTCCCTTTATTTTATGAGGTTTATATTCTTTTTGGTAGAAAACATTTTGTTCCACCTTAACTGAGGATTAATAAAGTAAGATGTATAAATGTTATTTTGATTTCTTAATTGAAATGTAATTTAAAGTTGGGTCTTGCTGCCTTTTGGGGCTTCACGCCAGGCACCTTAAGGAAAGACAAATCAAATTATTCTCCAACATGCTCTGGGAGGTGAGCCTCAAACCTGAATATTTCATGTTTTGAAATTTGAGTTTTCAGAGTCAGAAATTTAGAGTATATCCATACAGATATCCTAGAATAAAACATACACTTCTTATTTAAAAGTTAAGTTTAAAGATATTTTATCATCTAAATAATCCATCCATCTAGTTGATTTCTACAGGTGAGCTAGCATAATTAAATCATTTTCCTTTCATTTCCATTAATATTGGCTTTCCTGAAAGGATAACAGGAATCTCAAATTCTATTATAGAGCTGATATTTAAAAGTTCAATTTCACCATTTTTCCAAACCCAATTTTCTAAGTATTTTGATTAATTAATGCTATGTATACATCATACTTTCAGCCATCTGAAAAGTCATTCCTAGGGCATTTCATGAGTGAAGATTATGCCAACGCTTCAGATATCATATCTGTAAAAAAATTTTTTATATTCTCTAATGGAGATTTCACAGTCACAAAATATCCAAGTGGAAAAATTTTTTAAATCAGTTTGTCGGCCACCGTATCTGAGGTATAAAAATGCACCCCCATTGAACAAAAGTCTGCCAACAACACAAACTGAGGATCTTTTAGGTTGCGTCTATATGATACCTGCAAGGGCAATGAGGCCATAAATCAACTCTCACTCTGGCAAGTTTCCTTTGTAAAGTTGTTGTGTTGGCATCACCGGCTCATGACAGGCTGCTCAGAAGCACATCCGAAAACGTCAGTGGAGCAATAATTAGCAACTGCGTCAGGCATTTGGGCCCATTTTGATAATGTGAGATCATGGCTTTTCTGCTCTTGGATGAACAAAAAATAACGGTGTTTGGAAACCACAGAAGACCTAATTTATTTTGTTCACTTGGGTGTTGGGGAAGGTATGATTAGACCAAATCATTTTTTTAAAAAGCGGTGCAGAAAATACGAATATTCTAAACTCATAATCAAATGAGTTGTTGGGTTTTCCTCAAAATGATTCAGAGAGTCAAGGAATTATTTGTAGAATATCTAGTGATATGTCCTGAACTACATTGGGCATTTTTCACACAAGAGAAATATATAATACAGTACCTGTGTTCAAAAAGATTAAGGACACAATAATAACTTATTTAACACAATTTTTTAAAAGTATGGGTAAGGTGCAGTGGTTCATGCCTGTAATCCTAGCACTTTGGGAGGCCAAGGCGGGTGGATCACTCGAGCCTAGGAGTTTGAGATCGGCCTGGCCAAACCTCATCTCTACAAAAAATATGACAATCAGCTGGGTGTGGGGACACACATCTATAATCATAACTACTTGGGAGGATTGCTTGAGCCTAGGAGGTGGAGGTTGCAGTGAGCCGAGATCATGCCACTGCACTCCAGCCTGGCCAACAGAGTGAGGCCCTATCTCAAAAAAGAAAAAAAAAAAAAGGCAGGGGGAGGGAACTTCCTGCTAAGGGTATGCTATTGAATGTTAAGTGGTTTGATGTGAGCATAAATATTTAGGAGTTAATAGAAACAAGCAGAGTTTAGGAAAGAGGCGTGAGGGAGGTGAGATTAAGTGCGATTTGGAAATGGCAAGAACTTTGAAAAATAGTTAATATTGATCAAACCCTTCTTTTTGTCTGACACTATGCTGAGCAATTGACTTACAGTGTTTCCTTTGTTTCTCCCTACAGTTCTACAGGGTTGATGCTGTTATTTATCCCCGTTTTACCAAAGAGGAAATGAAATGCAAAGAGGGTGAGCAGTGTGTCTGGCACATAGCAAATGAATGACAGAGGTAGAATTCCAGAGCAGCTTCTAGCAGTTGCCTGCTTGACCACCGTGCTGCAATAGCTAGCTATGTTGACCTGCAGGGTGTGGGTAAAGATATGATATGGGTATAAATGGAGACATATATATTAGATGTGGTGTGAACAGGAGATAGTGATAAGAGAGATCATCTCAGATTGAAGAGAAGGATTAAGCACATGTATGAAGAGGGCATTGGCATGGGCTTGGGGGTGGTGATGAAAATACTGACTGATAAAGAGGGCTTATCTTGCGAGGGGTCACATGATTGGGGGATGGGTTATGGAGTACCCAGTGGTCAGTGTTAGCACGTGACAGGAAGTGTTGGCTAGTCTGGAACGAAGACTCAAGTGTGTAGTGGTTGATCAAATAGGTGACCACTATACTTTGTCTGTGGGCTTTGGTCACACAGAATATTTAGGGACACAAGCCTAGATGCCACGGATATCCGCTGATTTGACTGGAGTCCAGGAAACCTTTGGGAGAAAACTCGAACTCTGACTGTACCTGTGGCTCAGACACGCCAATCTGAGGGATAAATTGGAGCTGGGAGCAGTGGGAACCTGTAGGGTGGACTGGAAGGGAAATTTGTCCGGTTCCCTTTCATCCCTATCCAGAGAACAGAGGCCCCTAGTGAGTGTGCACTAAGAGACGTGAACCTGCCGTTCCTGGCATTCTCAAGCCTCCCACTGTATACATCACCAATTGAATTGTTCACTTTCCAACAAGATGATTCCTGTGCTCAAGCCAATGGCTTCGTCAAACCCCTGACCAAAACACCCATGATCTGTTCTCGTTCTGGATACTGAAAAGACATTCAGCTATGATTTTTAACCACATACTATTTTCTTCCTGTGCTCTGACTTAAGAACTTGCCCATGAGTAAAATGCAAATCCACAGTACACATGAGACGCCCCCACCCGTCCTCGTCCTAGAGATTCCTAGAAAGGTACAAGAAGTACAGAAAACTGTCAAGATGGTGTTTGGGGAATTATAAAAATCAGTTCCTGGGAACTCCCAGACACGTTTGAGTGTGAGACCACTGCGAGGATAGGGCTTCCTGCAGGACTGAAGAATGACCACTACTGAGGTTCACACGGAGATGTTGAAGGGGTTGCATTTGTGAGCACAGATGCCCCGGAGAACAAGGTATTAAATACAACTGTTTGGAGGTACATTTAGGTATGTTGTGGGATGTGCACACACAACTCCTATGCACCATGCTGTGTTGTTGTATCTATTAAGAAAAGATAGCAAGTCTTTTGCAGTAAGATCACTAATTAGCACCAGTAACTAAAACAGTAAAAGAGTAGAAGAAACACAAATATTATTTTTTTCAGTAATGGCCTTCTTATAAGACTTTGGCTAGGGGAAATATGCTTGGTCACCATATTTGTAAAACTTGTGAAACTTGCCCATTCATCGTCAGATGAATGCTTATTTCAAAGCAGAAGAAACCCATAGCTGTGGCTTCCATTTCACTTGTCCTTTGTGCTATACCTAAGGTCACAGTCACAGCAGGTCATAGACCACCCCCAACCTACAGACGGGTTGGACTTCAAGAGTACAGTTGTGAATCGATTCTCTGGAATACAGAAGCAATTCCCTATAGAAACAATGCTAGGAAAGAAGCCTCGACTCTCAGGCCAGCCTGTAAAACTCTATTAGCCCCCTGAGCTCTGAAGTGTACCAAGAGCCCCTGTGCACCTGTGAGGCTGGGGATAGAGCCGAGCTGGGAGGTGGGGCTGGATCTGGAATTCAGGCGCTGCCATGTCTATTAAAGGAGGAGCACCAGGGTATGATCATTTTCGCAAAGTTTCTCAGGACTGGTTGTCCTAGCCATATATCATCACTGAAAAAACAAAACAAAACAAAATGACTTTTTGTTCTGAAGTAGCTCAAGACTCACAAGAAGTTGCCAGAATAGTACGCAGGGGTTCCATCTACCCTTCAGACAGCTTCCTCAATGGCCATGTCACACAGAACTAGAGTGCCTTGTCAGAACCGGGAAGCTGACATTGATACAATGCTATTATCTCAGGTAGAGAAATTACTTGGATTTGATTTACTCCCTTTTTTCCCCCTAATCAAATACAATGCTCTGGAATTATTTTTCAAGTGTTACAAATGCTAAAAATCTTTATTTTTGCAACAAAAGCTTCCATTCTTCACTGCAGGAACACTTTTTTTTTTCTTTTGCTTTTGCTTTTTTTTTTGAGACGGAGTCTCGCTCTCTCGCCCAGGCTGGAGTGCAGTGGTGCAATCTCGGCTCATTGTAAGCTCCGCCTCCCTGGTTCCTGTGGTTCTTCTGCCTCAGCCTCTCGAGTTCACGCCATCCTCCTGCCTCAGCCTCCTGAGTAGCTGGGACTACAGGCGCCCGCCACCACACCTGGCTAATTTTTTGTGTTTTTAGTAGAGATGGAGTTTCACTATGTTAGCCAGGATGGTCTCCATCTCCTGACCTTGTGATCCGCCCACCTCGGCCTCCCAAAGTGCTGGGATTACAGGCCTGAGCCACTGTGCCAAAAAGCAAATTTGTGCAATATTCTTATTCGAGTTAAAAATGGGTGGGAACATCAACAACGCATTTGGTCCAGGAACTGCTAACAAGAAAAACTTTACTGACAATGTTATTTGAATGAAGACTGGGTAGGTTTTACATTCATATAAATTAATTTCAATATAAATAAAGTGAATTTTTTTAATGTATAGAATATACTGTAACCAAAAGGAGATTTATGAAATGAAGGATTTAGTAAAGAATCTGAGGCGGTGTGTTTATCACAGTGCATGGGCCTGGGTCCTGTTTCCCCTGTGCTATAAACCGAGCAAAGTTCCTTCAGTTGAGTCATTTAATCTCTTTGGTCCTTAATTACTTGATTGGAAAGCAAGGAAATTAGATTACACAGCTTCTAAAACTTATTTCAATTAAAAAAATCCTACGATACCTTCATGTCTAAGATATTATATAGAGATCATTGTAGAATGCATGAGATGGTTTTATTTTTATTTTTTTTAAAAACTAGAACTTAAGTGAAAAGAAAACATGCCTTGTCAGAACATAAAAGTCATGGGGAAAGTTGGAAAGAAAATGTAAACGTGTTGTGAGTGTCCAGGGGACCAGGAGACCTGTGGGTGACCCAGAGCAGCAGGAAAGGCAGGCTGTGGGGTGCCACCAGGGAGCCACTGCAGCCCGCCTGACGTTTGTGCAACCGATGCCAACCTTTCCAAGTCTCAGTGTCCACACTTGTGAAAGGCTGGCAGCCCCCCGTCACTGTGGTTCTGAGGATTACAGGGCCACAGTACGTCCAGCACACAGCAGGGCCCCTGGTATAGAGCCCATTCGGTGGAGGATAAGGAGGGCCTAACCCGTGGGAATGAAGTACAGCCTGGGAAGAGTGCGAGTTGGACGATGTGAAGGGAACCGGGGAGCCAGCCTGCCTTTGACAGTGGCAGTTAGCTTAAGTGGGGAGCCCCTGGTTTCTGAGGAAACCCCCAAGGGGAATATGTTGCGGTGCTTGGGTGTGGCTGGAACCTGGGCACTGACCGGGCTGAACTGAGGAAAGTGACTGGGCTTTCTCACAAGCGGATGGAGAGGCACTCTCGGTCTCAATGGGCTCTGAATTGCAGACAGTCAGAAATGCACAAACCAGAGCTCTCTCATTCATGTTTAGGAAAAGCAAACAGGTCCCACATACGCTTTATCTCACAGTAAATCCGAGATCAGAATTTGGACTGTGGATTCTAGGGAGAACCTAAGATATCTTAATATAAAAGCAAAACAACACTTTGATGACTTGCTGCTCATACTAGTTTCTTATCCATGAACCCTTCTCTTCTACCATTCTCTGGGCTTTTCTCTGAGTATTTACGGTAGCATCTCAGATAGAGTCTTCTCATTGCTGCCACTCAATATAAATTGTAAAATTATCTAGACAATTAATTACATAAAACAAGAATAAAAGACAGTTAAAACAGAAATATTTGTATATACTCCGGTCATTTACATCAAATTTCCTAATGATATTCTTGTTCCCCTTCTACTTCTTTGGGACTCATTATAAAAAGTTTTCGGATGGATTTCACCTTTTCATGTTTAAGACATAGCTTTAAAATCTTACAAAACTGAATATTTCAGGCTGGGCACACTGATTCATACCTGTAAACCCAGCATTTTGGGTGTCTGAGATGGGAGGATCGCTTTAGCCCAGGAGATCAAGACCAGTCTGGACAACCTGACAAAACTCCATCTCTACAAAAGATACAAAACGTAGCCAGGTGTGGTGGTATTTGCTGGTGGTCCCAGCTACTTGGGAGGTTGAGAGGGGAGGATGACTTGAGCCGAGGAGTTTAGGGCTGCAGTGAGCTGTGATTGAACCACTGCACTCCAGCCTGGGTGACAGAGTGAGACCCTATCTCAAAAAAAAAAAAAAAAAAATAGAAAAGAAAAGAAAGAAAAACTTTTGAATATTTCATCTGCCAGCGTCCTACAAACTGCCTCAGAAAACCTGCCTTAGTTTGTACAGGTTTTGTACAAATATGTGCAAACTGCAAGAAAAATAACCTGGATGGCCATAATGTATACATTTTGGCTTTGTGTTTAAAGGAAGATAACGTGAAGCCGCTGCATTTTACAACCAGGAAATGGTCTAATGATCTTAGTTTTATTGTATTTTGAGGAAGAAATCATTTATTGGTTTATACCAGAATGAGAAATTATGCTTTGACTCAGAAAAAATTATTTATAATTAAAAAATACAAACAAAAACTAACTGCAAAAGTAACCTACAAGTAGAATGGAGACTTTAATTTAAAAATTTTTTAAGTATCCCATGAATACTTTTCACAAAGTGGTTACATCAAACCTTCACAGTGTTATAAATGAACCTGCCTACTTGAACTGTGTTAAGAATTTCAATTTTAGCATTTATTGTGTCAAATCCAATGGCTTCTGAACCCAGCGCTATGGGCTTAGCATTGGACAGGCTCTGAGCCTGGAAGGTGAATATTGGTCACATCAGGAGAAAATGTTTCTTTAGACTCTTATACAACCACATATGCACATTATTTGGATAGTGATCCTCTGCACGTAGAGATGAGGCCTCATATTCCATTTTAAGACTTCTACAACACAAGCAAACATAGAAGGCCCAACAAACCCAGGTTTCCAAATGGTTAGAAACCACATCTGTATATAAATGGAATATTCTAAGAGAATTTCAGTAGCTCTGTGGGAAAAAATGTGATTCATTAGATGAGGCACTTTATGATGTGACTTAAGGGACAGGATGCCTGCCCTAAGAGTTGTGGAGGCTGATGAGGACTATTGTGGCAATGTGGTGCCTCCCCAGCTGCACTGATCAGTGGAAGGATGACCACCTTTTCACACTCATTCTGCCACTCCCCTTTTCTCTCCCCGTGTTGGACATTCCTAATCAGCTGGGGCCTGTTTTCCACTCAGCCTCAAAGTCAGCCGCAACACTGTGCTCCAGATAGCTCCTGCCAAATAAGAGTGGTGGGCTATGAGCAAAAGCCTGCTTCCCATCCCTTCCCCAAACTGCGTGACGAAAAGATATGAACCCTAGAATTCTCTTGTTGTAATTCAACTCTGGAATATTTAGTCTTATTTAGCATTTTCTTTTTGGCTACCCCTTTCTCCAAAGGTGACTTTAAGTCTAAGATCCTATAGATTTTAAGTATAGAAAAAGCATCTATTTCAAAAGATCTGTAATAGTTTCCCTAAAAAATGAAGACTTTCCTCTAACAAAGTCCAAACTGTAATCCACTGGCAAGCGACAGGTAATTATGGTTGTTGGTCAATTTAATTCAAAATTAGGGTCTATTTATAGGCCATAGAATAATGGGAGTGCTCTGTGGTTTTTATTACATTCACATGCTAACATAAAAAATAGCAACTCCACGCCAGATAAAGAAAGAATGAGAGATTTTCAGACATTCCTATCCACTTGTTTAAAAAGTAAATATGAACCTTGATTCTTTTTTTTTTTCCTGTAGGCCTGAGCACATGTACTACCAGTTCACCTGCCAAATTTCTCTTCCGTGAATCTTAGGAAAAAAATCTTGAAACCAACATTTATTATAGCACTCCCAAGCTAATCTTCTTAGTGCTTTACTCTTCCCAAACTGCATAAATGTCATGATGACTTAGTTTGGCAACTCAATATGTGGTGAATATTCTGGCATTGGTATATTCATTCCTAAATGCAATAAAACTACCAACCATAAAACTTCAGATGAATAAATTAAAATGATTACCTTTTTAAGAAAAGTTAATGTCAGCATGTTTTTACAAAAGCCTGTGGTTGTGGGACAATTGATTCTTATTATTGCTATTTAACCAATATTTATTGATTACTATGTGTTGATTAGCTCTGTGCACCAGAATGTCTGGTGGCGACAGAAATGTTCTTCCTCTCTCTGTGTAAGCCAGTGTGCTAGTTCCTGCACTTGTGGCTGCTGAGCTCTTGGAATATGGCTCATAGGAACAGAATTATTCATTTTATTTAATTTTAATAAACGTACATTTAAATGGACACAACATTTTGGATGGTGCAGATATAGAACAGATAACGGATGTTTCAAAGATACAAAGGTGAGTGTGATTTGGTTTTTCTCTCAAAATGCCTAGAATGCGATGGGAGAAAAAAAGTGCATACATGATTTTAAACTAAGACTTCAACTGATTTTTGTGGAACTTAGTAAAATGTAAGAGTTGTATGGAAGAAAGAGTCCAAGAATAGCCAAGGAAATTTTGGAGAGGACAAGGTGATGGGAGAGGATAGGTGGGATTTGTCTTACTAGATATTAAGACTGGTTAAGAACCCCAGGAATGAATGGTGAAATATTAGCCTAGAAGTGGGCAAACAGAGCAGTAGGACAGAATGAAGGCTTAGAAACAGAAGGAAGCAGGGACAGGAACCTAATTTAAGAGAGAGGCAATAGTGTGAGTCAAAGAGAAGTTCAGTTAAGTGGCATCTTGGTGAGTGGTTGTCCTTTTGAAAGAAATAAGTAAAGTTAGATCCCACCATTGTCTGCACAAAAATAACTCCAGAGATATTAAACCTCAATTTGAAAAGTATGATTTAATAAGAATATATAGAAGAAAGTACTTAAGATCTCAGACTAGAGCAGGATTATTGTAACAAGTCTGAAAAAGCAGAAGCTATGAGGGAGGATGATCAGTTTTACTATACCACAATTTAAAATTTGTGTAGCCTCCAGGATGCTAAAAGTTAAAAGACAACCCCCAGACTGAGAAGATTGAATATATACAGCTGGCAGAGAAGCAGAATACACAAATATGCAAATAATTTCCCAAAAATCCAATAAGAAAAAAAAACCCCACAGATAGTAAAGAGAACATAAGCAGATGATAGGAAGAGGCAACTCACAGAAGAGAAAACCTGAATGATGAATACATAAGTAAATGTGTTAGTCACGTCCCTGACTAGATCAGAACCATGGGACCGCGTTTTTCACCCCTAGTATCTGCTAACATGGTTGAGTCTAACAAGACCAAGTGTTGGTATGGACATGAATCGTCTCATGTGTTGCTGGTGGGATGTCAGCTGAGGACAGCCGTTGACAGCAATGTCTAGTAAAGTTCAAACAAGCCCACTTATGGTTCATCTAGTCTACTTCTAGGCATTTATCTTCGACCAATGCTTGCATAAATACATAAATGTGCACAATATGTTCACTGCAGCACAATTTGTTACTGTGAAAAATTAAAAATGAACTAAATGTTCATTTTTAGTTCATTGGAACTAAACATTTCCATTGAACATTTTTAGTCATAGGATGACCTTTCAATAGAATGATACAAGCAGTTAGAGGAGCCCAATCTCTATATATCAAGGCTAACAGGTCTCAAAAATATATTTTGGTGTAAAAAAAAAAAGGAGAGACAGAAAACTATGTAGAGTATGGTATCATTTACGTAAAATTTTCAAAGCACTCCAAATACTATCTACTGTTCCGTTGCAATACCTGTGTGTTAAAGACTTCAAACAGATAAGAAAAATAGCTTCCGGAAAATTACATCTGGGCAAGAGAGGCCTGGGGCCTTGAGGGTGCCCACTGAGGCCCTACTCCCAACCTCCTCCAGGGCCAAGAGGTTGTGCTTACCTAAAGCCAATCACCTTCCTTCCCCATCCCACTTCCAACCACACTCTGAGAGCTGAGACCCTGGGATTCCCTGCTCAGTAGCTCTGAGCCCCATGTCCCAAAGAAAAGACCTAATGGCTGCCCCAGGGAGGAAGGGAGGAGACAGAGGATAGGATCTGAAGCAACAGGAAGGAGACTTCAGCTGTGTCTGATATGTCAGGACTTTATAACAACATATCCAAAGCAAACATAAGATGACGTTTGCTAATTCTGGGGGTGGGTGGTATTTTTATCTCTCTTTTTATTATTAGCTGACTCTTACCTAGCACGTACGTTTCAAGGCCTGTTCTAAGTGATTTCCATTAAAAATGAGAAGGTTCCATTATTACTCAATTTTACAGAAGAGGCTAAATAACTTGCCCAATATCACTCAGCTATAAGTACGAGAGGGGGATTTGAACCCAGTGGGTCTGGCTCCCAGTCCACCATGTAGTCAGCAACTATACTGGATGTATCTGTCCATAGGCTGAGATGATGTCCTTTTTTAATTTTTATTTTAATTTTATTTTTATTTTTTCTTTTTAAGATGGAGTCTCACTCTGTTGCCCAGGCTAGAGTGCAGTGGTGTGATCTCAGCTCACTGCAAGCTCCGCCTCCCGGGTTCACACCATCCTTCTGCCTCAGCCTCCTGAGTAGCTGGGACTACAGGCGCCCACCACCACACCTGGCTAATTTTTTTGTATTTTTAGTAGAGATGGGGTTTCTCTGTGTTAGCCAGGATGGTCTCTATCTCCTGACCTCGTTATCCACCTGCCTTGGCCTCCCAAAGTGCTGGGGTTACAGGCGTGAGCCACGGCGCCTGGCCCTTTAAAAAAAAAAAGTAATTAACATTAAAATACCCTGACAACCACAATACAAAAAAAAATAGTGAAATTCCGTGAAAATTTTCTTAGGTATGTTAGGAGCACTGATGAGGACTGCATTGCCGAGGGAGGAAGGCAGTGGTGGTGGTTGGCGAAGACTCTAAAGAAAGGCTGTTGACATTTGAACCAGGCCTTGCTGGGTGATGGGCAGGGAGGAATAAGAGGATGAGATTATAAGAAGAGGAAACTTTGTGTGTACAGGCATAGATTTTAAAAATTTCAAGAAGAATGTGAAGATTGGCAAGTAGTTCTGTGTGGCTGTCCACAGGCAACAATTTGGTAAGGAACATAGGTTAGGAGCTAGAAAGGGAGAGTGAGAAAGGAGGATTTTAGAAAACAAGGCAAGCTGCTGAAGGTGACACCCCCAAGCTGCACTGTGGGAAGATGATCACCAGTGCAGGCTGGACCAGAGGACAGGTGCTGCAGGGATGGAACCCTGAGGGGAGCCCAAGGCAATCATATGGCTGGGAGGAGGCGACACGTGAGTGTGTGTGTATGGTGGGGGAGTCAAGAAGCATCTGTTTATTTCACAAATATTTACTGAGCGCCTATAATGCACCAAGCACTGTACCAGAAGGTAGCAATACAAGAAAACAGACAAAACTGTGCCCTCATGAAACCTGAGTTGTAATAGAGGGACACAGATCAGATAAATAAATAAATAAAATGAATAAGTATAAATATAAATATATGATAAATGAATAAAAACATACCTATGTTAGATGACAATAAGTGCTTTGGAGACAAAGCAGGAAAGGGGAGAATGTGCTCATTTGTGCGGAGGTTGGGGTGGACTGTTGACTGGTCAAAGTTCCCTGAAAATTCACAGAAAAGAGACCGATGACCAGAAGAAAAGGTGTACTCATTTATTTAAGGTGTACATGGGGGCCTTCAGAATGAAGGTCCAAAGATACTGGCGAAATTACCTACTATTATGCTTAGGTTCAACAAAATATGGATAGCCGTGTCCAAATAGGATTGGACCAAAAGGGTGTGATCTAATGCCGATACTGAGTGGGGAAACTCAGCGACGCTTGTCCCTCTAGATTCTTCTTGGCCTCTCTGAGCAGCCCTTTTTCCTTCTGGGTAAGGGGCAGGTCCTTCTGTGGAAGGGGGGGGGGGGGTCTTAGGACTTACAATCAACAAGGTAGAACAGGTGATTTCCTTATGGCCAGTTTTTACACAGAGAAGTGAGGGAAAATCTCAGTGATATTTTTGTTTTATGACTGGCTTTGGGGAAAAGTGTTCTGGTTTCGGTGGCTAGCCTGGGGGAGGATGCGACCGAGAGACAGGAGACTGCTTCTGAGGCCTCCATTTTGGTGTACTGTTTTCTGAGCCCCAACATCGGCAAAGGGGTTCCAAGCCGAGGTGACCTAAGAGTACAGGCCTGAGGAGTGAGGGGTGTCCCCGCCATACTGAGGTTCTGAGTCTGGTCCCAGGACATGGTTGCACGGAAAGACAGGGCAGGAAAGGGGAGATGGGTTGGAGGGTGACAGACTGAGTCTGGGGTCTAGCAGGCAGTTGAAACTGCTGGTGAGGGTATGAGGCCAGTCTGAATCCAAGCAGCCTGACTTCGGACTCCTTGTTCCGGAGGAGGAACCGCAAGTCCTCCCAGGGTCTTGGAGAAAAGCGAGCTAAAGGCAGAATGTGGGCCGATAACGTGGGGGCGTGGGGGGACCGCGACCCGGCCCGGGGACGTCCTAGCGTCCTTGTGTGGACCCAGCAGCCTGGGCAGCCTGGGCGGGGAAAGTTCTGATCGAGCTCTGCCGAATCGGCAGGAGCAATAAGTAAGTGAAAAAAACAGGATTCAAACCAACCACCAACACCCTTCCCTGGCGTTCAGACCGAGGGTAGGTGGGAAGGCCCTGACGAAGGAGGTCTGCATCAGGCCTGGCCTTGAGGCGATCCCTTCTCACCCCAAATCTCCTGGACGCTGAACAAGCCCCTTCGCCTGTGTAGGTTGCCCTGCTGCCCTCTGGAGAAAGTTGGGTGATCAAATCGCAGTTGTAGCTCTCGATGGGTCGACGGCGATGGCCAGCGCTGTGCTGGGAAAGGGTTGCCCTGCCTTGCCCTGCCCCACACGGGCGCAGGAGGCCTCTGCACGCGCAAGGGCCAAGGGCTGGAGGGGGGCTCTCCCGGGTACAGGTACGGGACCCGGGGCGCGCGCGTCCTTAGTCCCCGGCTGCACTCCGGACTGCTGAGAGATCGGGTCCCAGAAGTTCCGGGAGTGGTCGGGTGACCCTGGAACTTTCTTCTTCTGCAGCCCAACCTGGAGCTGACTGCAGAGCAGGCTGCTGGCAGGGACCAAAAGGAGCTCCGCGCCAGGCCTGAGGTTGCGCCCGTCACTCGCGGTCCCAGGCCGGGTCCCTGGCGCTCCCTGGCGCGTAGTCAGGCCGCGTCGCCCGGGCCCCACCGCGCGCCCACCCGGCTGGGTACGCCCGGCTCGCGGCCGTCCCTCCGGCGACCTGCGGCCCGGGGCTGCTGCGGGCGCCCGGGGAAGGGAGGCGGGGGCCAGGAGGAGCGGCGGCGGCCGGCGCCGCGCCAGGGCGAGTGAGGCGGGTGGCGCGGGGGAGGCGGCGGAGTAAAGAGAGGCCGCCGGCTGGGCCCGCGGGTCACTCCCAGGCGCGGGCTGCGGGCGGCGGGCGACGGGCGCACCATGCCCTCCTTCGACGAGGCGCTGCAGCGGGCGGGCGAGTTCGGGCGCTTCCAGAGGCGCGTGTTCCTGCTGCTGTGCCTGACTGGCATCACCTTCGCCTTCCTCTTCGTCGGCGTGGTCTTCCTGGGCACGCAGCCCGACCACTACTGGTGCCGCGGGCCAAGTGCCGCGGCGCTGGCCGAGCGCTGCGGCTGGAGCCCGGAGGAGGAGTGGAACCGCACGGCGCCCGCCTCCCGCGGCCCGGAGCCCCCTGAGCGCCGCGGCCGCTGCCAGCGCTACCTCCTGGAGGCGGCCAACTACAGCGCCGCGGCCACTAGCGCGCTCGGCTGCGCGGACCCACTCGCCGCCTTCCCCAACCGTTCGGCGCCCCTTGTGCCGTGCAGCGGCGGCTGGCGCTATGCCCAGGCCCACTCCACCATCATCAGCGAGGTAAGGGTGCCCTGGCCCTTTGGAAGCCGGCGGGAGAGGACGATGCTGGCTCGCAGGCGGACACGCCTCGTGTGAGACGCTGGCCGCCAGGGGAGGTCGGTGGAGACGGGACCGGTCGGCTGCCTCTGGGGACAGGCAGGATTCAGCGCACCCTTGGAAGTGCCGCGTCGTAAATGCTGGGAAAAAAGCCTTTTGTTATTTGCCTGAGCCCGTGAGTTAGTGCACAGATAGTTTGGTTTCGAGTGTGAACAAAAACTTTCATCGAAGCCGAGTTCTAGACGCCTGGCGCACGCCTGCTCAAGAAGTCAAAGATCCAGCACCGCGTCATCTTTGAGATGTGCGGGCTCCGTCATTGGAAATTACGGTTTGGCGCGCGATTGGGAACGTCAGTCTCTGGGGCTAGCGACCTTGGCAGATCCGAATTCGCTTGTGGTCTCCAGGGGCAAAGGAAAGGGGGAACCAACGTTTGAAGGCAGCGGCAGCTTTTTCCAGTTGCCCAGATGGTTACCCAAAATGCAAGGGGACAAAGGTCGAGGTTTTCCCGGGGAATGGTTTTGGTAAAATTGCTTTCGGGCAAAGAGCAACATCTGAGAGACGTTGGGAAAACTGAAGTACTGCATACATTTTAGTTTTTTTCTGGTGGTACATTGCAGGAACACAGCAGGAGGGCCACAGCCTTCCAACGCAAATCCCCAACCCATTTACAGGCAGAGGTTGCTGCGGGAGTGGGGAGGGGTGGGCGGGGGCGATCCCCACATTTTGGGCAGTCAGTGCATTTGGAAGTTAGGGGAGCTTCCTTCACCCTTGGCCTCAGTAATCTGTTTCTACATCCTTGCTGAAATGGAAGATTGCCTCTCTGCGAGGTCCATATATAGAGCAGAGTTACTTTGTAATAATCAGAACTCAGAAACGGCCTCAATTGAGCATGGGTTGCAGGGATGAGCAGTTGTATTGAGCTTTGTCTACAATCACAGCTTAAGTTAATTTTTAAAAAATGATTGAATGTGATCAGGTACATTAGGGGGAAAAAAAGGTTTGCCCTTTTTTGTGATAAACTTTTAAAAATGGCCTACTTGAAGAGTGGGGAAAACACCGGATTAGGAGGTAGGAGTGCCCTTTCTGCCGCTGTTGCTGTTGGTCTGGTGAGCTTATCTCACTGCAGTTGGGAGTGCCGGTGCTTGCAATTGTGCATGTTTTATAACACCATGTGCTGGTGTGTTAGCACAGTGGATGGCTCTATGCTAAGTGCTCCAGGGATAAAACCCCTGGCAGGACAGCCAGGCGATGTGTATATGTGTTTGGGATCTTTCTCTAATGTCATGTACTGGTGTGTTAGCACAGTGGATGGCTCTATGCTAAGTGCTCCAGGGATAAAACTGCCTGGCAGGACGGCCAGGCAATGTGTATGTGTGTTCGGGGTGTTTCTATAATGCTATAGACAGGTGTGTTAGCACACTGAGTGGCTCTATGCTGAGTTATCTCAGGATAAAACCCTCTGGCAGGACAACCAGGCAATACATGTGTGTTTGGGATCTTTAATTTCTACTTAATCCATGGTAAGGCTGGGGACTACTTTATAATCGGTGATGGTCTTGTTAGGGATTTCGCAGTCGAAAGGACAGGGCATGGACTTGGGTGAGAGAGAGCGTTATCTCTGCGAGTCACGTCTGTTAGGTGGCTCCTTCCACTCCACTCAGCAGTGCTGCCTAGTGCTTACTTCCCAAGTGAACCAGAAGACCCACATGGAGGGCAGACAGCCGATTTTTGAAGACATTTAAAGGTGAAGAATAAAATGAGCCTCAAAAAGTGCTCAAGTGAGGTTTGCATGAGTGAGCATGATCCATGGACATCAAAGCAGACAGACATAAAAATCTGTAATTTAATGCTCCCACAGATACTTTGGAAGCATTCTGGGGTTGCAGGGTTACTAGCATTCTGGGGTTACAATAAGGTAATTGTATGAAGATCAGTGGCTCCTAAAATGCGGTGTGCAGTGATGGAGGGTCAGGGGCTGGCTCAGTCTCCAGCTGGCTGTATGGCTTGGGTGAGTTACTCACCCTCTCTGAGCTTTTTTCATCTGTAAAATTAGCCATTGGATTCAGCCCTTTACGATGCCCCAAATACCATCAGGGTCACCACCCGGTTACTGTTTGGTGTGCCCAGAACAATGATTTTAAAATCTTTAAGAAAGTAAAATGATATTAGGAATATGCCCCTTAAAACCTCAAACAAGTTTTTGAAATATATTGGAGAGATTCTGTTTTTTGTTTTGTTTTGTTTTGTTTTGAGACAGAGTCTCACTCTGTCTCCCAGGCTAGAGTGCAGTGGCTCACTGCAAAGCTACGCCTCCTACGTTCACTCCATTCTCCTGCCTCAGCCTCCTGAGTAGCTGGGACTACAGGCAGCCGCCACCATGCCCGGTTAATTTTTTGCATTTTTAGTAGAGATGGGTTTTCACCATGTTGGCCAGGATGGTATCAATCTCCTGACCTCATGATCTGCCCGCCTCAGCCTCCCAAAGTGCTGGGATTACAGGTGTGAGCCACCGCGCCTGGCCTCTTTTTTAAATCCCAAATAGTTTTGTGCTTCTTTTGGTTTGTTTTTCATGTTTGGATTCTTAAGAGGAAAACCCCCACCTGTTCATAAAGTTCAACTATCCAAAACAAGTCAGCCATTCTCTGAATTCTGTGTAGCTAATTTGCTGTCTTTGGTTCGACTAATTTTTTTCTTTCAAATTCTGTCTGATGAAAGGAACTGTAGTTACATCTTCCGCTAACATTATGTATCCAGTGTATTTTTATAAACTTGAAGGCTAATATATAAATCATGCAAAGGGGTGAATTGGGAGAGTTTACCAAGTGGGCGGGATGACCAGACTCCAGAATGCCTCCACAGAGCTATAATACTTCATCCATGCACCATGGTGGGAGAGGAATCATTGTCCTGGCTTTATAGAAGAGAAACCTGAGGACCTTCCAGGGTCCCATGCCATTTATGTAGCCAAAATGGATTCAAATCCGGGGGCCTTGAGTGTAAGTCAGTCCACTTTCCTCCATAAAGTCGTCAAAATCCTTCAAACAAGTCAATGAAACATGGTACTCAGATCTCTCACTGTTTATAACCTGCAGAAACCTTGTTGAAATTTTGTATTTATTTTCTTACTATCAAGGTCCTCCAATGGGCTATTTTGTTTCATTTTATGGTGTCAGGATCCACAATCAGCCAGACTGGCGGAAGGGAAGGCTGTGCTTTCATTTGGTGGGAATGGTTCTCTAGCCTCCTGAGGTGCAAGTTGCAAAATGGTCGTTTAAATCTCATACACCCTCTTCGCATCTTACAACTTGAGATAGTTCTAAGACACTAAGTCAGAAATCAATGCCAAGTGCACAGCTCTTTATGGCCGACTCCCTATTTGTGTCTCCCGCTCAAGGCAAGGCAGTGGATTTATCACCTACATTGAACTTCCTCAATGGAGACTTTTCTAATGTCTGAATCTCGGTCTTATCTCGTTGTCAGATATTGGGCAGAATAAAATACGATGTAATGCAGAGAAGTGAGTCTGACCCCCTGTCCCAAATATTTCAATTCACTGCCCAGGAAGTATCTTCAAGATTGATGTTAGGATTTTTCAATGCTTGCTAATATGCCATGGATGAAAAAAAAGAGCTTCTCCCTAGGCTATCACTCAGAGCAGGGCTTCAGAACACCTTTAAAAATAGACTGAATCACATTCATTTTTCCTTTTCAGATCATTTTGACTTGGAATCACTGTTTCCCTTCCAGATGACCTGGCTGAATCTGTAAAAACTGAATCCATTGTTTGTTTTTATTAGAAGAGTATGTCTTTCCCATGCTTTCTGAAACATCAACAATTCAACAAAAATTGTATTTTATGTTGACCCTTGTCCCTCAAAGTACCTAGTCCTTTCTGCTGATGACAACAAAAGTGTTTTAATAGTGTAATAGGCTTTTTAAATTTTGTTTTTTATTTATTTTTATTTTTATTTTTTGACAAAGTTTCACTGTGTCGCCCAGGCTGGAGTGCAGTGGCGCAATCTCGACTCACTGCAACCTTGCCTCCCGGGTTCAAGCAATTCTCCTGCCTCAGCCTCCCGAGTAGCTGGGATTACAGGTGTCCGCCACCATGCCTGGCTAATTTTTGTATTTTTAGTAGAGACAGGATTTCACCATATTGGCCAGGCTGGTCTAGAACTCCCGACCTCAGGCGATCTGCCCGCCTCGGCCTCCCAAAGTGCTGGGATTACAGGCATGAGCCACTGCACCTGGCCTAATAGTTTATTTTCAAATGGAATGAAAGCAGGACTCGAGTGAACGAGTGAACAGCCATCCCACTAGGTGTCTGATTCTTGGTCTAGGCGGCAGAATGGCCAAACAGATTCATGCAGCAATGCTTTCTGGACCTCAGAACAAGGAAAATATTTAAAATAAAGATCTTTATTATGAGAGTATGCAAGCGTATCTCCTGCTCCTCTCTGGCAGCTGATATTTTAGATTATCAACAGCAGTTCAGCTGAAGTTTATTTAGCATTTGTTATATTGTAGGCACTGGGCTAGGCTGGGGATAGAAAGATACATGAGTCTTCCTCCAAACAGTGTGGAGCTTGGCAGGGAAAATTGCAGAGATAATGTGATGACAGTGGCTGTGGGTGCGGTAAAGGGTACCACCCTCTGATGGGACAGAGGAGTGAACTGGGGCAGAAAGTACGTTGACCTTAACCTCAGCCTCAGAGTACAAGGAGGAGTCCAAGAGGAAAATATGAGGAAAAGATGTTCCATTCTCACACCCTCTCATCTTCATTATTTCCTCTGCACCCATTTATTTTGTGCCTTCAGGGGCAGTGGTTGGGTGCGCATTCTTGGGTCGCACATACAGGGTTTGGAATCAAAAGCTGAGGGTTGGAGTTCAGGAATTTTCCTTTTTCACAAACATCTAGGGCCCTTTCAGATGGTCCATGGACCACACAGAGAGACGAGCTGGGTGTTTCTTTAATGAGGAGCATGACGAGAATATAATGACTGGGAGAGAAGTGCCAGTTCCACCAAGCACACCCTGGAGACTCTCGGAGGGGAACATTAGCCCTTTATCCTCAGACAGGTGTCCCAAATCTTATCAGGTGAAGTGCTGCTGTTTATTTTCAGAAAGCTTTGGTTCTCCAGGGATGGGCAACTGATAATAAAATCCTGGGATTCACTGGGGAGCAGGGAAGCCCACCGCTGAACCACATTTTCTGGGAATCTTGGTAAACCTCAGAAAGGAGCTTTGGGCAGAGGTGGGGGACTCCGACAGATGCTGCAGAGACATCTGTACTTTTGGACCCACGGGTTATTTTTGGCATTGGCATCTTAGTAGAGTGGAAAACATACACATGTCCTTTGGTGTCAGATAAATCTTGTCCTAAATCCCAGCTCCTCTATTTATTAACTTGAAGGGCAAGTCAACTGAGCATCTGCCTAAGCCTCAGTTTCCTCAGCACTAGAACGGGTGCAAGAATGCCAGCCTTAGCAATTGGCTTGAAATATGCATGCAAAGTGCCTGCCATTGTGCCTGGTCATAGGTTGTGCTCAGTACGGTTGGTTCCTGTGAACACATAAAGACCCTTAAGCCAGGTGGGAGTCAGGAGGGAGGGAAGGAACAGGCTGTGGGCCAGATTTGACCCTGGAGCTGCAAGTTTGCTGATCCCTGGTCTAGCATAATACATCACTGATAAATTTGCCTTAAATATAAATAGTCAAACCCTTGGCCAGGTGTGGTGGTTCATGCCTGTAATCCCAGGAGTCTGAGGCCAGCCTAGGTAACATAGTGAGACTCCATCTATACAAAGATATTTTAAAAATTAAAAAAAAAAAAATTAGCCAAGTGTGGTGATGCATGCCTGTAGTCCTATCTACTCAGGAGATTGAACCCAGGAAGTTGACCTGTGCCACTGTACTCCAGCCTGGGTGACAGAGGAAGACCCTGTCTCTGAAAAATAAAATAAAATATCTCGGACACTAATTTGCTCTAGAGGCTGAGAATACCAATACTTTCTCACTGGACCCCACAGATAGGTCATATTTCCCAGCTTCCCTTGAAGTTAGAGAGGCCACATGTCTGAGGCTTGGTCAACAATGTTGGGGAAGTGAATGTGGAACTGCTAGGCCTGGAGCCAGAGCGGCCTTTCTCCTGCAGTCCCTAGAGGATGCTGGAGTTCTTACATGGAAGGGTATGGGTTCCTGGAAGCATGCAAGGAGGGCAGGAGCCCCATACCTCCCCTCCCCACCAATTCATCTGCACAGGAATATGGGATTGCAAATAAGAAATAAGCTTCATTGTGTTACACAACTGAAACGTGGGAGATTGCTTGTTGCAGCTCTTACTGTTAGGCTGTTCTGACTCATACAGCATTTTAGTGTGCTTTCTGGTAGGGCACAGGTCACAAGGCTGCAGGCACCTGATAAAATGGCATGGAGGCTGGTGCTTCTAAGAGCATCCTCCCCTGGGTCTGGTACACAAGGTCTCCGTGCCTCCAACCCGTGTCTCCGCCTATAGAGGCTTTTCCCTCTCTGGGCACCCGGGGCTCCCACTCTCCAGGAGATCACCCTGGGACAGATGCCACAGCTGTCCTCCCCTTGGGCTCTTGTGTGCACTATTTCCTTTCCTTTCCTCAAAATACCTGTCTTTCCTCGGCCCGGTGTGGTGGCTCACACCTGTAATCCCAGCACTTTGGGAGGCAGAGGCGGGCAGATCACAAGGTCAGGAGATCGAGACCATCCTGGCTAACACAGTGAAACCCTGTCTCTACTAAAAAAATACAAAAACAATTAGTGGGGCGTGGTGGCAGGTGCCTGCAGTCCCAGCTACTGGGGAGGCTGAGGCAGGAGAATGGCATGAACCCGGGAGGCAGAGCTTGCAACGAGCCAAGATGGCGCCACTACACTCCAGCCTGGGCGACAGAGTGAGACTGTGTCTCAAAAAAACAAAACAAAACAAAACAAAAAACAAACAAACAAAAAAACCCTGTCTTTCCTCATGAGGCTGTTCCATTTTGTACCTTTACACACACGTATTCCAGAAACACCTGCCCCACTGCCACCTCCACCCAGGGCTGGGCTGGGCTTCCTTTCTCTGTCTAGCTGCCTTTGCTGTACTCATCTTGTGCACATGGCCTCATCAGACTCTGGGGCGCTGGAGGGCCGGCACTCTGTCCTCCGAGCCTAATGCAGTGTTTGGAAAATATTTGTGATTAAATTAACGAATGAATGAGAAAGGGATTCCTTGGCACATGTAATGTTTTTTATGATCATGGCTAGGCCAACCCTGGAACTGGCTTTCAGAGATTAACCCAGGCCCTCTACCAATGGTGTTGCTTCCTGTTGACCTCTAACGCCGATTCCTTGCGTCATCCTCAGCCTTGCATCCACGAGGTGTGATCAGTCACAGGGTGAACAGTCATCGCGGCCATGGCCCCCCACAGACCTCTGGAGCAGGGGGAAAACAGGCCTCCACTTCACTCGAGTCCTATCTGCTCATGGAGTCTGTGTCCGCAGAATCTTAATGTAGGGGATGTGACCTGGAACATGAAAGGAACAGGAAGGAATAGAACTGCTGGCTCTTTGGGGCCATAATTTTAATGTGCTGACGTCCATTGTGCCGAAGAGACTTTTCCCAGCTGTCCTGGCACCGCAGAGTAGTCTGTGTCATCAGCCGAGCCTGCTCCAGGGCAGCTGGGCACAGGTGCAAGGCCCAGTGCAGCGAGGAGCACTGAGGGGCCTGGGCTGAGCAGCTCCCAGGGCGCAGCGCTGCCCACTTCATGGCTATGGAGTGGGGAGCAAACACCACCTACCTTCCAAAACAGAATAAAACCTTTCCAGCATTCTGCCCCAGTTTTTCCACCCTCTTAGACCATAACCAAGAAAGGAAGTTTATTTATATTCTGTGAGGAAAAAGCAAAGTTTTAATGGTCTTTAGTGTAGCTTTTTAAAGTGATAAATGACTGTCGAGCTTGTCAAATGATGGCTAATACTGTTTTATCTGGGTGAGGTCAGTAACAACTTTTTAAGGGTTACCATGCCCTTACTTCTCTTTGTGTTGGTAATTAAACAAATGACTCTGTGGCTAGTACTTGTGTGATAATAGAGAAAATTAGTGAGGGGTGAAGTGTAGGGGCTTAGAAGAAGATGAATAAATAAATGTGATTTACACAATTCTGGGGCAGGCATCCATCCCACCTTCCTTAACATCTACTCTGGATCCTAGTGCCCTGTAGAGTCCAAGGAAGGGACTTGTCCTTGGCTGTGAGCATGGTGGAAACCACTGGACAGAACAAGGATAGGCACAAGCCTGGACCTGAGAAACAAAAGCACCTACTCTGCTTTCAAACTCAGTTCTGGGAGGGCAGGTGACCTCTCTCATAGGATCGCTATAGGGCACCAGCAATGGAAATAACCAAGTGATAAGCAAGTCTTTCCACGTTAACAGAGACCACTGGTCCCAACATGCCAAAGTGTCTCAGAGGCCTTTCCCAGTTGCTGCGTCTGCCCAGCATACGCACAGGATGGCTCTGATTTCATGGCACTTCTGCCAACGGGAAGCTTTGGGCAACCGACAGCACAGAATGAAAGACAACATGCGTGTTTCCAGGCTAGTGAAGAGGGACGTCGTAAGCTGATGCTTCTGAGATAGAAACCAAAGGGACGAGGTGCCAGGAGCTCCTGTACTAAAAACTGTTGGTAGCACATTTGTGGGGATTAAGTGGTTGTGGTGAAAACAGCCTGCACATGTAATATTGATGATGTTTTAAAAAGCAATCACTGCAAATATCTGTTGAGAAACCAATGCCTTTAATTGTTCACAAATGAGTATTTTAATGCAAATACCCATAGAGAAGTTGCCTGGATAGTTAAAAACATTAACTATTCAAGGTAGAGGAGAAAATTAGATTGAAGCTAATTCAGATTAATTTGGCATCAACTTTAAAAAAATCAAATAAATAAATGTCCAAGTTATTAGGGTGTAAGAAGGTGTTCCAGGAACCTTTCCCGCAGAGGTTCTTGATCTTCCTCTGTGGCAGTTAGTGGGAAATTGTGTGACAAATTTATCACATCTTTTGTCAGCCCCTGGCATCCTTGTAAGATTGCTACAATTCCCTATCCAGTCTGTATCTAATAGAGCATACACAATAATTTTTATTTTAAATCCAACCAAGTAGAATACATTGTAAAACCAAATAAAATTGTCTTTCTATTTATCAACTCCAGAGATCATTAGATAATAACAATTTATTGTTGCAAAGTTTTGTGAAAAAATGATCAAATTTTAGATCCAAACTGGTTTAGTGTAGTGTATTGCTAAGGCAAATAGGTGGCTAAGAATGTAGACTTCCTAGTTTTGTGGATATAAGCAAATGGCTGAATTTGAGGGTTTCTGAGCTCTGGACTAGCCCAGTCCTGAGATTTCCCTGGTTTTAGGGGGGATACGTATGTCAATAAGGCATTCAAAGTGCTTGTCCTGTCGTCTGAGATATGTAAGTAGCTGGTGATGATCATAGATGCTGACAACAGATACTGAGGAAGTTGACTCAGAGAGGCAGCTTGGGCTTGGAAATTTGGGCAGATGGCAAGCCCCTAGGGCTGAGGGAAGTAGGCTTTAGGCAGGGCACCAAGATTCCAACACTAAGGACGTGGCCGGGGTCCACTCTCAGGAGCTGGTATAAACTGGAGCATAGTAATGAAAACTAGGGAAAGGCCCAGGGTAGAAGTCAGAGCTACCCGATTTGGCAAGATTTCTCAAGCCCCCATGGATTCAGTGGTGATATAGAGTGAACAAGCCCCCCATCCAGGTGGCTCTGGGGACTAATGAGAAACATGCAGGAACTGCTGAGCATGTGGAAGGTTCTGGGCACATGCCAGTCCCCTCCTTCTTGCTCTTTGTCACTCACTGTAGTGCCCAAGTCCTCCCCTTGCCTGGTCTGGTCTGGGGTTGCTGGACGTAGACTCGCTCAGAAACCCACACTTCTTTCCAATTGCAGTCTGAGCAGAGGAACTCTGGGACAGAGCCCTGGACTTTCCTAAAACCAGGAAATCCCAGGACAGGACTAGATCAGAGCTCAGTGGGGGCTGAAGACTCAGCTGTGGGACTGCGGGACTTGAACTCCATCCCATGTTTTCTCATGAGCCTGGAAATCCTTCAATAAATATGGACAACAAAAGGTGCCCCAAAGGTGCCTTATGGTGGTTAGAAAGGCACCCATCTGGCTCATGCCTATGTTCTAGTTGGGTCAATAAGACAAATTTGCCTTAGGTTGTTGGTGGGCAGTTGCAATGGTGCTATAGGCAATGAAAACATCAGATCACAGTTTGCTTGTGTTGCTACGAGAATCTGACCTCAAAGAAAATACTCCCCCAAGCCAAATCCAAATCTATGAAATGAAGACACAGCAGTTATGGTGGGGCAGTAATTATGAATGCTGAGCTTCAGGTTAGGGTTGAGGTAAATTTGGACTAAAGTGCTTTATATATTGAGCATTCCAATTCTCATAATATTGAATAGACACTAAAACTTAATTCACGAAAGTAGTTTAATATCCAATGGCAACAAAACGCCATGTTATAATATACTCCATTTATGCTTACAGTTATCAATACTCATTTCCTGCTTAGAAACTTGTTTTCTTCCTTAATTACCAGAAAACATAGTACATTTAATAATCAATCATACTAAATTTAAAATTAGGGAAAGAGAGCTTATGGTGTTCAGCAAAAAGAGATATATCAAAAAAAGATATCTTAGCATCTGGATTTTTTGGCCAAAAGGAGACCCTGCAGTTTCATTAATGGTCTACATCAAACAGGTTATGTTATGAAGCAATAGAAAGCTGTAATTAAATCTAGCTTTATGGATTTGATACATCACAAAACCAGGAGATAAAAGCAACAGCAACAGAAAATTGGTGACAGGGTTGAAATCCAACCTTATTCAAGAAGCAGTCACAATGGAAGCTGTTGACCTATATTCTATATACTCTACATTTCAACAGGTAGTCTATGTTTGAACAGTGATTTTTTTTATATGTGAAGATTTTCGGTAAAGAACTGTAATAACATTTGTAAACAGAGTCTAAGAAAGATTAATTATGACTCCTTTTTTGGATTTCACATTGGTACAGCATGACCTTTAACTCATTATCTTATTACAACTATTAGATGAATAGTAAAAATATTATTTCCTATACTTTTCAAGTATTTATAATCATAGTATTCTTTTTATAATAGTTTTCAATTCTTATTTGATAGCATACTATACAATTATTTTTCCTTACTAAATTTTCATAGACAGTTCACTTAAATGATTTTTCTTTCTTCAAACCATACAACCTGTCAAGGTATAAAAGATACATACAAGCAGCTGGGCGCAGTGGCTCATGCCCATAATCCCAGCACTTTGGGAGGCCGAAATGGGTGGATCACCTGAGGTCAGGAATTTGAGACCAGCCTGGACAACATGGTGAAACCCTGTCTCTACTAAAAATACAAAAATTAGTCAGCCGTGGTGGCAGGCTCCTGTAATCCCAGCTACTCAGGAGGCTGAGGCAGGAGAATCGCTTGAACCGAGGAGGTGGAGGTTGCAGTGAGCCGAAACCGCACCATTGCACTCCGGCCTGAGCAACAAGAGGAAGACTCCGTCTTAAAAAAAAGATACATACAAGCTACAAATTATTTGAATGACTCTATATTGATCTCCCTTTTCATTCTCTCAGTCTCTTTTTATTAAACCTCTTTCCCTTAAGAACATAAACAAATAACAACTACTAGAAAAGCTTCAAAGTCCAGCATTAGTCAAATTGAAGCACTCTCCTGACCCAGAAAACATCATCCAAAAAAGTCCATTTCAAGGCCACCTTTCCTAAACCAGTCTCAGGAAGGTCCATGCTCTATTTCCCTTTGCAAAAGCATTTAAGTTAATGCTGATATAAGATTTGTATTTATTAACTCCCCCTCCCACAAAATGTAGTCTTTTTACCTTAACCTATTATTGACTTGGTGACAAAATATAGGGTGATCATGGAGCTGGGATCCATGTTCCTATTTGTCGTCAGTTAAAGGAAAGAAGAGGCAAAGGGAGTTATTCTAACATTTATATGGAAGAATGAAGGCCCAGAAGCAGGTAAATCATTCTAAAAGAAGGGGTAGGGAGTAACAGGAGGGCTTCCTCTACCAGAAATTAAAGTGAAATTCTAAGCCAAACTAATCAGTACAGCATGGTATTGGAACAAGAACAGACAAGTGGACCAATGGACAGATCAGAGCACTCAGAAACTGACTTCACCCAGGGGAACGTCATATACAGTAAGGATGGCCCCATAACTCCATGGCGAGAGGATGGATTGTTGGCTAACTGGTGTTGAGAAAAGTAATGACTCATCAGAAATGGAGAATAATCAATCCACCTATCCCCACGTACAAAAGTGGACTCGAAGTGGGTTGAAGACTTAAATGTCAAAGTAAATGGTAATATTAATGAAGGAACATACAGAGAAACATGACAAGGTCAGGGAAAGACTTTTAAAGAAAAGTATAAGCCAAAAATGGATTATCTAGATTATGTCAGATTTCTGTCTCATGACAGATACCATTAGCAGAATTAATTGGATGATGACAATGATACTGAGTACAGCCATACTACTCTAATCAGGGTCATTATGGGAGTTATACAATGCATATCAAAGGCTTCAATAATATTCACTGTGTGCTCAACACTGCTATAGACACTTGACATGTGTTCAACTCAATCCTACCCACTTGATGAGGCATGTGCCATTTTCGTAGATATTTTTTAGAGGAGGAAGATACAGAGAGATTAGATAACTTGTCCAGAATCTGGAGCTGCAGGATAGGAGAGTTGGAAAAGAAATTGCAATGTCTGAACCAACAAGTAATTAACTGACATCTCTAGAACAGGAAAAGAAGTTCTGTAAATCAACAAGTAAAAGATAGCAAGTCTTGCAGAGGAATCAACAAAGGATAGAGATAGTTTTCATGAGAGGAAACTTCTCGAAAAGACCACTAAGCACATGAAGAAATGCGTGTGTCTAGGGAGTTTTCCCTTTCTAATACTAGGTCAGCTTCTGTCTGGTAACTTGAGAGTACAATGAAACATCATTTAAAGTGACCTGTGGCATACACTTGTGCCTCCCAGGCTAAATACATCCTAAGTGTGCTAACACTGCAGATACTTTGATCCCCTTAGGACAGTTGACTCAAGCCTTCCCAGGAGCTGTTTACCTGTGGGTGTCACCTGGCCGCAAAACGGGGATGAACAATGCACAGATTTCAGGGGTCACCCAGGGATGCTGCGACCCCAGAACACGTCACATGGAAGATGCGTCTCAGTTTCCATCTGAAAAACCTAGTATTAATCCGGTAATTCAATCACCAAATTTAGTAGTTGCATTCCCCAGATTTTCTTTTGGATAATCCACAGTTTGTAGGATGCTTTTATGTGTTCTCAGGTTCAGAATTTCAGGGATTGCTTCTGTCTTCAAGGAGCACATCAGCTTCCTGGTGAGGAAGAGAAGGTAGCAGACGTGTCTAAAACCCTCTGCGGGACTCTGCTCTGGCGGCTTTTGCTTTTCTTCCTTCTTTTTTTTTTTGAGTGAGGTCTGGCTCTGTCGCCAGGCTGGAGTGCAGTGGCAGCGATCTTTCGACTCACTGCAAAGAAGCTCCGCCTCCCGGGTTCAGCCATTCTCCTGCCTCGGCTACGGAGTCTCGCTCTGTCGCCCAGGCTGGAGTGCAGTGGCGCGATCTCGGCTCACTGCAAGCTCCGCCTCCCGGGTTCACGCCATTCTCCTGCCTCAGCCTTGCGAGTAGCTGGGACTACAGGTGCCCACCACCTCGCCCGGCTAATTTTTTTTTTCTTTGTATTTTTAGTAGAGACGGGGTTTCACCGTGTTAGCCAGGATGGTCTCGATCTCCTGACCTCGTGATCCGCCCGTCTTGGCCTCCCAAAGTGCTGGGATTACAGGCGTGAGCCACCGCGCCCGGCCTGCTCTGGCGGTTTTCTGGGTAGGCGCAGGCCTGCCTGAAACCAAACGCTCTGGCCTCTTACCACTTTCCTTTCTAGGTCACCCTTTCCGTTTGTCTTTTTGGTTCTTTAGCGTGGTAGTGTCTCCATGTGAGTTTCCAGGGAAGCAGAGGCTGAAGCGAGGGCGTGGAAGCTGTTTCATGCATTAGACTCTCTGGGGAGCCGCCACAGAGAGGGGACTGAGGGGCACCGCAGGATGTCCAGAGAGGCCGGGCCCCAGTGGGTGGGGGCAGGCCAGACAGTGCAGTAGGGGAGAGGAGGAAAACTGTCCAAGGCATGAGCCTTCTGGCATTGGGGGTTCCCCCACGCTCCGGCGCCCGGAGGGGACCCAGGCGGCCCCAGCGTGGAATCCTGCGCCCAGGAGCAGTGGGGCAGGAGGTCCGAGCTCGAGGTGGTGCCGGCAGCGGGGCGCTCAGAGCTCCGACAGGGCTGGGCCGGGGCCAGGGAGCCAGAGAACGTCCCATGCAGGGACCCACCGATCCTTCACTCCTGCCAGGGTCTCCTTTGGGGCTACAGAGACGGAGATGTCTCTAACTGAGCGCAGGCAGCCCCGGAGCCCGCCGAGAGCTGAGGCTAGGCTGGGCTTCCGGCAGCTATATCAGGCAGACTTGGGGCATCGTGCACCAATGCACACAGTGTTGCCGAGGAGCAGAAAGAGAGGGTCTTGGCCTAAACCCGGTGGAAGGTCCGAGAAGAGGCTGGAAGGGGGCGATGTGTCCAGCAGGAGCTGGGATGAGCCAAGGCTGGAAGAGCAAGATGGGAGTTTCAGGTGAGGGAAGTGACCTGGAAGCGGAGCAGAGGTTGCAGCCGGCCCCTGCTGGGCCTAGTCTGGCTTCTGTCGTGACCCCTTTTCTAGGAAGATCCCATCGCGAAGGCCTCGTGTGTCCTACGTGACCGGCACACCTATGAGGCAGGAAGCTCTGACTCCGGCCCCGTGCCCCTCTTTGGGGGCTAGAGCTTCTCCCAGGTGCAGGCAGCCTGCTCACAAGAGCAGGGCCCTCCGGGGTGAAGCCTCAGGCTCCGGTTGTCACCCCTGGCAGACGTGTGCCCAGCTCAGATTCACCTGCAGCTGGCTCTGAATGCTGGATGGGGCCGGGTTGGGGTTTTCCTGTGGCCTGGGGTGAGTCCCAGCAAGCCACCACCATCCTTGCCCACTCCCCACAGTGGACAGAGCACAGACCCTGTCCCTGATCCTCCCAGGCCACACTCTGCAGAATGCTGCTTCTCTGTTTCCAAGCGCCTGCATGTCTTGCATCCGCTGCCACCATCTTTTGTCCGCCTGAAGGGGCAGCTCCGTAAACCTTACTTAGACATTCCCTGACCCCAGCACAGTGGCTGCCTTCAAACCCGCCTTTGTCTGTGGGGGGTTTTCCTTGATGACCCTGATCAGCATGTTGGCCCCACTTTCTTCTGCTTGCATCTGGGGCTTTCCCAGGCTGACCAGCTCTCCCCACTTGCTGGGAGTGAAGGGGTTTCCTGGGACACGAACTTTCAGTGTTAAAACCAGGAGAGTCCTAGATAAACGGGGACAATTGGTCACCCTAAGTGACCCACAAGTAGAAAATTGATTCATAAAATGTATGATGATGAAAAGCTGTGAATTATTTGCGTGTGTAATAGAGAGGGAATATGGTTAAATAAGTGTGGTGTAGTCATTTGAAATAGTTACTGCAGGGATGAGGAAACCATGCTTATAAAATGACACAGAAATGTTGATGGCATATTAAGGAAGAAGAAGGCTGGGTTATACATTTGTGCAGACTGTATGATTTCAACCGTATTTGTGCATTCCATGTGGTAGATGAGTTGTTGGAAGGTAAAGACTGGCTGCATAGGAGCCCTAAAGGCGAGACTTTTAGTTACTGCTGCTTACACTTTCTTCTTAACTAATTCAGATATTATTTTGCCAAATGCAGAACCAGGAGGTGTGAAGCAGCCTTCGTGGTGGCACCATATTTGACACAGATGAGTGAATGGGTGCAGTGTTGACAATAACTACAGTCATGCTGTTCAACTTGATGGGATTTCTGAGGAACAAGTCAAAGATGCAGACATTAAAGTATACAAATTGGATTGGGTTTTCAGTAAAGGAACAGGCACTAAATCGTTTTTTCCGTAAGGCACAATAGAGGGAGGTTGTCAAGACCTATAGTTAGTAAAAGTACCTATTGATCATCTCTTAAGCAAAATTGTTACCTAGTTGTCCACGTGAAGGAAAAGACTCTCTGAAAAGAGGGGGCTGTTTAGAGAAGAATCAAGCCTCTGGCACCAGAGGGAATTCCCCAGTTAGAAAACTGTTGTAACAAAAAGACTCCATCGCTCACAGCAGGATCAGATGATGAATTAAGCTGAAATGGTATGCGAAACCTACAATTACCTTCCTCCATATGAATAATTGAAAAGGCAATGGCTTCATTTAGGTTGTAATCTGATTTATGGCTTTTAATAGCTATGCTCTGTTAAAGTGTACACATTATCTTTTACCTTATCAAGTTTATATTGTTTTATATCAATATAATGACTTTTTTATTACGTAAAAAAATACACGTACATAGTAAGTGTATTTACATAGTAAAATCAATGATTTTTTTTACTATGTAGCAAAATACACTTACTTGATTCATGAACCATTAAGGTTTTTAAATCTGTGTGAGATAATGTATTCTTTGGGGTTACTTTGATTACTGAAAATTTCTAGTCACAAGACATAATAGCTAGATACATTCCAGGCATTTTAAATGTTAAACTGTCTTCAGCATCAGAAATAGCGTCGTGAGGTAAGTCATTATTTTCCCCTATTTTGAAGGATGGAATTGAGGCTGGGAGCAGTTTTGTGACTCGCCCAAGTTAAGACATCATGAAAAATGGTTTACCTGCAAGGTCTGCCTCACCCTAAACCAATGTCCTGTCCCAATCCACCTGACTTGAGGGCTGTTAGATTTTAGATCTCAGAATCACCTAAAGGGCTTGTGGAACCAGACTGCTGGGCCTTACTGGAGTTTCTGATCGAGTGGGTCTGGGGTAGGGCCTGAAAATTTGCATTTCTAACACTTGCAGTTCCCAGATGTTGTTGTTGTCCCAGGTCTTAGGACCACACTTTGAGGATCACTGGTCTAGAAGGAGGCTTGTATTAGCTAGTGATTTTTTCATTGTGATGATGATGGCTAACCTTACACTTGAACGAAAAATATGGCTTTCTTCAAAGAAAGTCATCAGAACTTCACTTCTTTAAAATTCAGCTACTACTCACTGACATGGTGTATTAGTCTGTTCTCATGCTGCTAATAAAGACATACCTGAGACTGGGTAATTTATAAAGGAAAGAGGTTTAATTGACTCACAGTTCAGAACAGTTGGGGAGGCCTCAGGAAACTTACAATCATGGTGGAAGGGGAGGCAAACACTTCCTTCTTCACATAGTGGCAGCAAGGAGAAGTACTGAACAAAAGGGGGAAAAGAAAACCATGAGATTCCATGAGAGCTCACTCACTATCATGAGAACAGCAGCATGGGGTAACCACCCCCATGACTCAATTACCTCCCACCAGGTCCCCCCACGACACATGGGGATTATGAGAACTACAATTCAAGATGGGTTTGGGTAGAAACACAGCCAAACCATATCATTCCACCCTGTCCCCTCCCAAATCTTATGTCCTCCCATCTCAAAACACAATCATGCCCTCCCAACAGTCCCCCAAATTCTTAACTTATTCCAGCATTAACTAAAAAGTCCAAGTCCAAAGTCTCATCTGAGACAAGGCAAGTCCCTTCAACCTATGAGCCTGTAAAACCGAAAATAATTTAGTTACTTCCTAGATACAATGGGGATACAGGCATTGGGTAAATACAGCCATGCCAAATGGGAAAAATTGGCCAAAAAAAGGTGCTACAAGCCACATCTAGGTCACACTGATGCAAGAGATGGGCTCCCACAGCCTTGGACAGCTCTGCTCTTGTGGCTATGCAGGGTACAATCCCCCTTACAGCTACCTTCATGGCTGGTGTTGAGTGTGTGGCTTTTCTAGGCACACGGTGCAAGCTGTCAGTGGATCTATCCATTCTGGGTTCTGGAGGACAGTGGCCCTCTTATCACAGCTCCACTAGGAAGTACCCTAGTAGGGACTCTGTGTGAGGGCTCTGACCCCACATTTCCCTTCTGCACTGCCCTAGCAGAGGTTCTCCATGAGGGCTGTGCCTCCCAGTACACATCTGCCTGGACATCCATGTGTTTTCATACATCCTTTGAAATCTAGGTGGAGGATCCTGAACCTCAATTCTTGTCCTCTGCCAACCCACAGGACCAACACCATGTGAAAGCTGCCAAGGCTTGGAACTGAGACCACCTCAGTCTGGATTTCATTGTCCACTATCAGCATTTTGGTCAAAGTAGTTCAATAAGTCTCTAGGAACTTCCAAACTTTCCCACATCTTCCTGTCTTCTGAGCCCTCCAAGTCTCTAGGAAGTTCCAAACTTTTCCATGTTTTCCTGTCTTTTGAGCCCTCCAAACTGTTTCAATCTCTGCTTGTTACCTAGTTCCAAAGTTGCTTCCACATTTTTGGGTATCCTTATAGCAGCACCCCATTCTCTGGAGTACCAATTTACTATATTAGTCGATTCTTATGCTGCTAATAAAGATATAACCAATACTGGGTAATATATAAAGCAAACAGGTTTAATTGACTCACAGTTCTGCATGGCTAGGGAGGCCTCAGGAAACTTACAGCCATGGTGGAAGGGGAAGCAAACACGTCCTTCTTCACATGATGGCAGCAAAAAGTGCTGAGCAAAAGGGGGAAAGCTCCTTATAAAACCATGAGAACTCATTCACTATTATGAGAATAGCAGCATGGGGGTAACCTCCCCCATGATTCAATTATCTTCCACCAGGTTCCCCCCATAACACATAGGGGTTATGGGAACTAGAATTCAAAATGAGATTTGGGTGGACACAGCCAAACCATATCACATGGCTTCTTTCACTGAAGCATTTTCCTCTCTACTGCAACTTGCATACCTCTATTGCAACTTTCATAGCTCTATTGCAACTTGCAAGTCCTATAAAAACAGCACATACTCCCATCAGGCATTGATAGCACCTCCATGTGCAGATTTTGAATGTAACTGAACCTTCCTCTGCCCTGACAGTTCATGCTGCTGTTCAGTGTCTTCTGCTACTGTCTCCAAGTGGTGTTCCTGTCATCCTAGAAGCCCTGCCTTAGGCCATGCCTGAAATGCACTAATTTGTTCATTTGAGAGGTAGTATAAAGTGGTCAAGGCATCCAGACACATTGTGGATGATGGGGCACTGCTATAGGTGCTGGGACACTGCCATGAACAAGAGGCCTAGGTCCCTCCCCTGTACCTATGTAGTCGGTGCCAGCCTCAGGCCACTCAGCTACCTTCACCCATAATGTCCCTGCACCCTCTCTGTTAAGTCTTCCTCCTTTTCCTCCTCTATCCAGCCTAGGTCGCTGGTCCAGTTCTTCAGCCCATATCTTCCAGGGGCCCCGCTGCCCTTCCTACTGTCCTGCCTGGGCTGAGAGCACTGCTGGAGACACCACTCCCAGCACATGCTGCTCTATCCTCTCTAGTTCCTGGTGTCCTGGTGTTGCCTGACAGTCATGTTGAGTGTCCTGATGTCCACTCTGGCTCTCCAGACTCTATTCTCTGCCAACTTCCCACCTGCCCCTCCCCACTCACACTCTCTTCCCCCACTCTTAGCAAACCACTCACTCTTCACTTCCCTGAAAAAATAGAAAACTTGGAATAATACATTTCTTCAATGTCCTGCACCAGGACAATTAACTTCTCTATCTTTGCTCCCATAGCTTCCTTCTAACCCCACAGTAGAAGAGCTATAATACCACCCCTTGTTGAAAGCTTATTTTTCACCTGTGCTCTGGTCACCACCCCTCCTGGCTTCTCAGGTGATTTCCACCTGCCCACCACACCTTTGATGCCTGTCTCCATTCTCTCCTTCACTGGTGTTCTTTGTTCATCCACACTTAAACCTGCTTAAGTTCACCTGCTGTTTAGAGCAGTGTCCCTTATCCCTGTGTTCCTCTGCAGCTGAGCACCTGTAATTGTCTGTCATAGACACATTCATCATTTCTACATTCTTACCTTCCACTCATTCCTCAACCTAGTGTGGTCTCCATCATCCCCGCCACACCACAGAATCTGCGCTTCCCAGTATCTCCGATGACCTTGAGGTTGCCGTTCACTCACCTCCTCACACTTGGTCTTGTGTATCACACCAGAGCGTCAGCTGTGCGAAAGGCAGGGATAGGATTCCAACTCTGTAGGGACCCCTGTGGCCGGCGCAGGTAGCTGCCATAGTCACTGGTTCATATTTCACCGTTCTGCTTATTTTGTGCTTCCCAGTACGTCTCTTCTTTCACTGCTTGCATATTCTGTCCAAGCTCTGATGAAGCCAAACACATTTCACAGATGGACACAACTGACCGTGCTTCGGGCTTCTGATTCACCCATATGTCCAGGAGTCATGAATCTGAAATCTGGAGCTGGTCTGGAGAAAGCATTCTATTTAGTGAAATGTTGAAGTAATCTTAGGTCAACTATCATGTATTTCATTATCTCCAATGCCACAATTTCCAAGTGCCTACTTGAACAGTAGATACTTTCAGGGGATTTTCATATCAATGATTGCATTTTGCCATTGTTCTTTATTTTTTCAGTAATGCTCCATCTGTAAACAACCCAAACTTCAAAGCCTGACATAGTGTATTGACAAATTATTCCTGGATGCCTGTTTTTATCAGGCCAAAATCCATGGTTATTCCAAAATGGATATCATGCAAATAATGCTGCCGTAGCATGCTAACATTTTCCAGACTATTATGAAAATGTTTAACTCATTTGTAAGTCATGGGGAACAATACCAGAATTTGCTACTGTGTAAACCATTACTACAGCAATTCCAGTGATGGCTGCTTGTGATCTTTATTGCCCACTTCATAGTTCTGTATTTTCGTCTCCATTTTTTTAATCCTTAAATATACAAAGTAAATGTAAATATCTTTATTTGTGGGTCTTTTAGAATTATTTTTTAACATTAGCACTTGTAAATTTACTGGAAGTTTCAAAAATTTGTATTTCGTGTTAGATCACATAAACTTTTTCAATTAAAAGTAAGAAAGCTTTCAAATAAAAGTCTAACACATACAACATATGTACCCACCTCTCCAAATGAAAAAATGTTAGCATTTTGTTATATTTTCTTTAGATTTTTTGGCAGAGAAATAAGCCATTATAGATCAAGTTGAAATACTACTTACTATTGTTGTGTGACAAATTATCCTAAGACTTAGTAATTTAAAACAACCATTTTTTTTTTTACTCACAGATTGTGAGAGTCATGAATCCCGAACAGGAACAATAGGGAGTGTTTGTTTCTGCTACACAAAGTGCAGCTTCAGATAGGAAGGCTTAGAGGTTGGGATGACCCGATGGCCAGGGCAGGAGCCATCAGCGTGTCTTCATTCGCTGATCTGGCAGTCAGTACTGCTGTCAGTTGGGCCGTCAGTTAGCTGCAACAACTGCAAATGATGCCTCTGTGTAGCTTGGGCTTCCTCGTGGCATGGCAGCCGCAGACTTCTCACTAAGTGGCTCAGAGCCCCATGGGTGTGTTCTATAATAGTTCACAAGGCAGAAGCTGCATTGCCTTTCAGGACCTAGCCTCGTAAGTCACACTGCCTCATTTCTGCTGTATTCTGTCAGTTCCAGGAGAGTCACAAGCCGTTCCTGGATTTAAGGGAAAGGGAATTAGATGCCATTTCCTGATGAAGGTGGAGCAAAGTTCTGAAAGAGAACGTGTGGGGGAGTCATGCCATCTTTGGATAGGCCAGAAGTCCCAGTCTCCCTCCTCAGGGACATCCAGTCTTGTAGTTTGTCTCCAGTCCAAACATGTGTGGGCACTTTCCCTGCATATGTGAGTATCCACGTGAATGTCTCTTCATTGTATCTCCATCTTTCTAAAAAGTAATCACAGAGAGTCATGAAATCCAGTGTTAGAACCAGGCATTGTTAATGCTCTTATGTTATTGTTATTCAAGCTGGGCTAGGGGATGCAGCATTAATAAAACAATATGTACGTTGGATTTAGTTATACTATACTGTCTACTCTAATACTTTGTAATCATTAGTAATAAATAGTAGCATCTCACTTCATGTAGGATTTTGCAATGCTTAAACTATTTTCACGTTTGCTCCTTCAGTCCAAGTTTCCTAAAAATAAAATATGATAAGAGTCTTGAGACTTAAGTTCATATTTTACATGAATCAGATAAAATAATAGATAGCAAAATGCTTTGTAAACTGTGCAGAGCTATTAAGCTGCCCCTTATCATCAAGTCTTTAAGTCAGATTTTCTGATATTGTAATCCTATCCTAAACTTCCTCTCATTTCTTTGCTGACTTGTAATCTTCGCTTCTGCCTCATTTCTTGTGTCCAAATACAATCAATTCTTCAAGCCCTGGCTCAAATGCTGCCTAGAAGCCTTTCCTGACACAGACCTCCCAGCTTATCCTGTCTCCCTCTTCTGTGCTTTTATCACATTCTGTGTTTCTCTTGTGGGTTTACACAGATCATCTTTTGTATTCTATTTCATGTATCACATCACTGGGGCTCACCTGGAAGCTTCTAGCAAACCTAACCCCAGTCTCTGCAGCCCTCAGTGCACAACAACATGCCTGCCACCCAGGAGCAGGCTGTGAAAGTCTTTTTATTTTTTAATTGTTATACTTTAAATTCTGGGATACATGTGCAGAACGTGCAGGTCTGTTACATAGGTATACAGGTGCCATGGTGGTTTGCTGCACTCATCAACCCGTCACGTACATTAGGCATTTCTCCTAATGCTATCCCTCCCCTAGTACCCTACCCCCTGACAGACCCTGGTATGTGATGTTCCCCTCCCTATGTCCGTGTGTTCTCATTGTTCAACTCTCACTTATGAGTGAGAACATGAGGTGTTTGGTTTTCTGTTCCTGTGTTAGTTTGCTGAGAATGATGGTTTCCAGCTTCATTCATGTCCCTGCAAAGGACATGAACTCATCCTTTTTCATGGCTGCATAGTATTCCATGGTGTATATGTGCCACATTTTCTTTATCTAGTCTATCATTGATGGGCATTTGGGTTGGTTCCCAAGTCTTTGCCATTGTGAATAGTGCCATAATAAACATATGTGCGCATGTGTCTTTATAGTAGAGTGATTTATAATCCTTTGGGTATATACCCAGTAGTGGGATTGCTGGGTCAAGTAGTATTTCTGGTTTTAGATCATTGAGGAATGGCCACACTGTCTTCCACAATGGTGGAAGACAATCCCACCAACTGTGTGAATGTGTTCCTAGTTCTGCACATCCTCTCCAGCATCTGTTGTTTTCTGACTTTTTAATTTTTGCCATTCTAACTGACTTGATATGGTATCTCATTGTGGTTTTAATTTGCATTTCTCTAACTACCAGTGATGATGAACTTTTTTTTCATATGTTTGTTGGCCGGATAAATGTCTTCTTTTGAGAAGTGTCTGTTCATATCCTTTGTCCACTTTTTGATGGGGTTGTTTTTTTTTCTTATAAATTTGTTTAAATTTGTTTACAAGTGAGGTGATAGTGCAAAGTCTCCCACTATTATTATGTGGGAGTCTAAGTCTCTTTGTAGGTCTCTAAGAACTTGCTTTATGAATCTGGGTACTCTTGTACTAGGTGCACATATATTTAGGATAGTTAGCTCTTTTTGTTGCATTTTTCCTTAACCATTATGTAATGCCCTTCTTTGTCTTTTTTGATCTTTGTTGATTTAAAGTCTGTTATATCAGAGAGTAGGATTGCAACCCCAGCTTTTTTTTTTTTTTTTTTGCTTTCCATTTGGTTGGTAAATATTCCTCCATCCCTTTATTTTGGGCCTATGTTTGTCTTTGCGCATGAGATGGGTCTCCTGAATACAGCTCACCAAAGGGTCTTGACTCTTTATCTAATTTGCCAGTCTGTGTCTTTTAATTGAGGCATTTAGCCCATTTACATTTAAGGTTAATATTGTTATGTGTGAATTTGATCCTGTCATTATGATGCTAGCTGGTTATTTTGCCCATTAGTTGATGCAGTTTCTTCATAGTGCCAATGATCTTTACAATTGGATATATTTTTGCAGTAACTGGTACCGGTTTTTCATTTCCATATTTAGTGCTTCCTTCAGGAGCTTTTGTAAGGCAGGCCTGGTGGTGAAAAAAATCTCTCAGCATTTGCTTGTCTGTGAAGGATTTTATTTCTCCTTCACTTATGAAGCTTAGTTTGACTGGACATGAAACTCTGGGATGAAAATTGTTGTCATTAAGAATGTCGAATATTGGCCCCCACTCTCTTCTGGATTGTAGGGTTTCTGCAGAGAGATCCACTGCTGGTCTGATGGACTTCCCTGTGTGGGTAACCTGACATTTCCCTCTAGCTGCCCTTTATATTTTTTCCTTCATTTCAACCTTGGTGAATCTGATGATTATGTGTCTTGGGGTTGTTCTTCTCAAGGAGTTTCTTTGTGGTGTTCTGAATTTACTGAATTTGAATGTTGGCCTGTTGTGCTGGGTTGGGGAAATTCTCCTGGATAATACCCTGAAGAGTGTTTTCCAACTTGGATTCATTCTCCCCATCACTTTCAGGTGCACCAGTCAAGCGTAGGTTTGGTCTTTTCACATAGTCCCATATTTCTTGGAGGCTTTGTTTGTTCCTTTTCATACTTTTTTCTCTGATCTTGTCTTCATGATTTATTTCATTAAGTTGATATTCAATCTCTGATATCCTTTCTTCTGCTTGATTGATTTGGCTATTGATACTTGTATATGCTTCATGAAGTTCTTGTGCTGTGTTTTTCAGCACCATCAGGTCATTTATGTTCTTCTCTAAACTGGTTATTCTAGTTAGCAATTCCTCTCACCTTTTTTCAAGATTCTTAGCTTCCTTGCATTGGGTTAGAACATTGCTCGTTTAGCTCAGAGGAGTTTGTTATTACTCACCTTCTGAAGCCTACTTCTGTCAGTTCATCAAAGTAATTCTAATTCTCCATCTAGTTTTATTCCCTTGCTGGCAAGGACTTGTGATCCCTTGGCAGAGAAGAGGTGTCCTGGTTTTTGGAATTTTCAGCCCTTTTGCACTGGTTTTTCCTCATCGTTGTGGATTTATCTACCTTTGGTCTTTGATACTGGTGACTTTCTGATGGGGTTTCTGTGTAGATGTCCTTTTTGTTGATGTTGATGCTATTCCTTTATGTTTGTTAGTTTCCTTCTAACACTCAGGCCCGTCTGCTGCAAGTCTGCTGGAGTTTGCTGGAGGTCCACTTCAGACCTTGTTTGCCTGGGTATCACCAGCGGAGGCTGCAGAGCAGCAAAGATTTCTGCCTGTTTCTTCTTCTGGAAGCTTCGTCCCAGAGGGGCACCCACCAGATGTGAGCCAGAGCTCTTTTGTATGAGGTGTCTGTCAACCCTTGCTGGGAGGTGTCTCCCAGTCAGGAGGAATGAGGGTTAGGGAATCACTTGAGGAGGCAGTCTGTCCCTTAGCAGAGCTTGAGCACGGTGCTGGGAGATCTGCTTCTGTCTTCAGAGCCGGCAGGCAGGAACGTTTAAGTCTGCTGAAGCTGTGCTCACAGCTGCCCCTTCCCCCAGGTGCTCTGTCTCAGGGAGATGGGAGTTTTATCTGTAAGCCCCTGACTGGGGCTGCTGCCTTTCTTTCAGAGATGCCTTGCCCAGAGAGGAGGAATCTAGAGAGGTAGTCTGGCTACAGTGGCTTTACTAAGCTTTAGTGGGCTCTGTAAAGTTCAAACTTCCCAGAGGCTTTGTTTACACTGTGAGGGGGAAAATCGCCTACTCAAGCCTCAGTAATGATGGACGCCCCTGCCCCACCAAGCTCGAGTGTCCCAGTTCGACTTCAGACTGCTGTGCTGGCAGCAAGATTCTCAAGCCAGTGGATCTTAGCTTGCTGGACTCCGTGGGGGTGGGATTCACTGAGCTAGAACACTTGGGTCCCTGGCTTCAGCCCCCTTTCCAGGGGAGTGAACGGTTCTGTTTTGTTGGCATGTGAAGCACCACTGGGGTACGAAGAAAACTCCTGCAGTTAGCTCAGTGTCTGCCCAAATGGCCACCCAGTTTTGTGCTTGAAACCCAGGGCCCTGGTGGTATAGGCACCCGAGGGAATCTCCCGGTCTGCACGTTGTGAAGACCATGGGAAAAGCATAATATCCGGGCTAGAATGCATGGTTCCTTATGAGACAGTTTCTCAAGGCTTCTCTTGGCTAGGGGAGGGAGTTCCTCAACCCCTTGCACTTCCTGGGTGAGGCAATGCCCCACCCTGCTTCAGCTCGTGCTCCATGGGCTGCACCCACTGTCTAACTAGTCCCAGTGAGATGAGCTGGTACCTCAGTTTGAAATGCAGAAATCACCCACCTTCTGCATTGATCTCTCTGGGAGCTGCAGACCAGAGCTGTTCTTATTCAGCCATCTTGCCACATGTGAAAGTCTTTTGAATGAATGAATGAATGAAGAAATGAATGAACTGTCTTTTCACTGTGCTTCGTATGCTCATGCCTCACTCAGGTTGTGGAAAATACAGAATCTTGAATACTTTAAAGTCTTGTGAGTCAGACATCATCCCTGCTCCTTCAAAATTACCCAGTGTGTGTGGAGAGGCCCCTGGCTTTGGTGATGGGGGACATTTCCCATGACTCCCACCCCCTCAGTACCACAGGGCTCATCTCTGGGGACCTGGTTTTCCATTTAGAGCAGACCTGGATCAAGAAAGGCCACAAGAAAGAGAAAAGAAAGACTTGGCAGTGGGAGGGCAGGGCATTCAGGCCTCTCCTGGGAAGAGTCCCAGCCTCTGGACTTAGCATGATGTTTTTAAAAGAAATGAATGTGTGTCTTATTTCCACCTTCAACTTGTAAGCCAAGTTCAGTGCCAGAGGCTGGGGCATCTCTGCTGCCTGGGTGCACTCCACAGAGACAGAGCAAGAGCGCACACAGACTGTGCTGTCTGACTCGCATAGAAGGCTGACAACCACTTCCTTCCTAAGGGGGAAAGTGAACTTGGGAAGGCAGGAACAATCACATGCTTACCCAAAACCTTGGTGGCAGCATGTCTTTCCAGAAATTTAGCAAGCCAGATCTGGACATTTGATGCCTTTGCTCCTCTATTTCCTGAAAGAAATGGAAGGAATCAGGCTCATGAAAAGCCAGATCTCACCTCCGTGCACACAACCAGGACCCCTGCCTTTCTGAAATGCCCCATAGGCTCTCACAGAATAGTTGCAATCTTAGCAGTGGGCAGCTTGCTTGTTGTCTGGCCTAAGTCTGAGCCAAGATAAAGACATATAAACTGCCAAGGAGACACTCTATTCCAGAACCTTCTCTTCTTTGCAAAGCAAACATAATTTTAAGACCAAGATGCATAACTCTTGTAATCAAAAGCTTACACATTTCCCACACTCCTGCCCTCCATCCCCAAGCAATGGGTTCTAAGCAATATAAACTGCCAGAGTGGCGTTTAGTGGGAAAGAAAAATCAGACTGGTAAGATACCAACATTTTTTTTGCCGTATACCAGTTTGAGAAAGTACTTAAGCAAGTGTGGGACAATATTCAGTTGGCAAATATATGATGAAAGTAGCTCACTTAAGAAAGGAATAATTAAAGTCTTATTTATTGAAAGAACAGTGACAAGTTTTTTTTAATTCTCAAGGGAAAGTCTTGCATATTTCCTGCACTGTATGTTTACCTAAGTACAAGTGTTTTAAGAATGATCTCTTGAGCCTGCTTAAATCAAGAATGCATATTTCAGCAGTTTGAAAAAATAGCATTTCTTTGTTCATGGCTGTTCTCAGGGGTTGAGAGGTATGGACCCAGGAGTCAGGGGTCTGAGTTTAGGCTTCCACCAGCTGACTAGCTTGGAACCTCTGACTAGGTTTTTAAACCCTCTAAGCCTTGGGTTTCTCACCTGCACAATGAGGATAATAATCATGTCTACCTCACAGTGTTGTTGGGAGGACTTAATGAGATGTAGAACAACTAATCTAAAGCCTGGCCCACAGAGAGGTAATGTGAAGTCTCAAAAAAAGTGAATTTTATAATAGCAAAGACATGGAACCAACCCAAATGCCCATCAGTGATAAAGAAAATGTGGTACATATACGCCATGGAATACTATGCAACCATAAAAAGGAATGAGATCGTGTCCTTTGCAGTGACATGGATGAAGCTAGTGGCCATCATCCTCAGCAAACTAACACAGGAACAGAAAACTAAACACCACATGTTCTCACTCATAAGTGGGAGTTGAACAATGAGAACACATGGACACAGGCGGGGAACAACACATACCAGGGCCTGGTTGTGGGGGGACGGGATGGTGCAGAGAGGGGCAAGGGGAAGGAGAACACCAGGACAAAGAGCTAATGCATGCGAGGCTTAAAACTAGATGATGGGTTGACAGGTGCAGCTAACCACCGTGGCACATGTATACCTATGTAACAAACCTGCACATGTATCCCAGAACTTAAACTAAACTAAAATTTTTTAGAAAGTGAATTTTAGCTAGTAGATTTTAGAGTTGAAGCATGCCATGGTACTTGTGATTAGGCATCTACCTGTGTATTTATTCACCCGAACACCTCAATATGTAAAATAAAAATTGCTCAATTGTTGAAGGTTGCTGCATCACTCTATGCTACTTGCTCTGTTAAAGTATATTCAGGGAGCCATCCCAGAGAGGCACCTCCTTTTAGCTCTGTGAGGCCTTAAAGCTGGGTCATCATGAAGTCCCTGTATATATATTTTTTGTTTTAATAACTCCAAGTAGCCAAATGAAAACAATTATTTGTAAAATGTATTAAGAAGCAAATATTATCAATTTGGGACTTTGCACAACTATTATTAATGTGACCTCAGGTCTCATGACAAATTAGAATGGCAGTCCTGGGTGAGAAGTTAATTTTGCCCTGGATCTGGCAGAATCAACATGCATCCCAGTCGTGGGATAGGCCAGTTCTCTCACTCCATCACATCCAACACCTGGCAAGGACAGCTTTGGGTATCCTAAAGAATTTGGGGAAGATGCTGTTGGTGTGGGGGCAGGGAGACTAGAAACAAGATCTTTCCACAGGCAGAGCTCTTCAGAGCTTGATAACAAAGTTCGGTCTGCAGGCTTGGCCAACCAAATAATTATAAACTCTCCAGTTGAAACAGGGAACTGTGGCCGGGCGTGGTGGCTCACACCTGTAATTCCAGCACTCTGGGAGGCCGAGGTGGGCAGATCACTTGAGGTCAGGAGTTTGAGACCAGCCTAACAAATATAGTGAAACCCCAGCTCTACTAAAAATACAAAAATTAGCTGGGTGTGGTGGTGGGCACCTATTGTCCCAGCTACTCAGGAGGTTGAGGCAGGAGAATTGCTTGAACCCAGAAGGTGGAGGTTGCAGTGGACTGAGATCATGCCAAGACACTCCAGCTAACAGAGTAAGACTCTATCTAAAAAAAAAAAAAAAAAAAGAAAGAAGAAAGAAAGAAAGAAAGAAAGAAAGAAAGAAAGAAAGAAAGAAAGAAAGAAAGAAAGAAAGAAAGAAAGACAGGGAAATGTTTGCAAAGCTTCCATCTCCAGGTTGACTTCTGTCAATAATCCTATTGTCTTAAGGCTGGAGTGGACTTCCTTGAAGCTCTTTGCCAGAAAACCTGGCCAAAACTGTCCTAAGATTAAGAGTTTTCTCAAGTCTCTTTTCCTGATTCCAATCAATTGGAAATGTTATGAAAATAATTCTGTGGTCAAGTCTCACTTACTCTTGCTCTCAAACACAATCCACCAAAAGAACAAAACACAAAGTAAAAGCAGATGCAAGACACAAGAGGAAGAGGGGCCCTCTGCAGAGGCTGCTAAGAAAACGTAGGTTTGGCTCAAAGATTTTTGTTTGTTTGAATCAGCTCACTGTTTTTAACCTGTGGAAATTTGTTCACACATTCTAACAGTAGCTTTTGCTTTTTAAAATTGGTTTATTTAGTGTTATGTTCCTCCTGTAAACCTTTTCATTGTATGTTTGTCTCCTAATCTAATGGCAATCCTCTCAGTGATATGAGTAACCTGGTGTTTGTATTTAATAATCCTTCAACATTCACAGCATCAGAAAATATCAGAACAAGAAAGCCCCAGCCTTCAAGACTGTTCTGTTTGATTTGTGTTCCCTAATTTGATGTGTGAACAAAACTGAGGCTGTGAAGATTATACAATAATATGTTGAGCTCAAAAACATGGTAGTAGAATTAGAATATAGCTGTCTGGTATTTATATAAAAGTCAATGATTTTTAGAAGTTTAAAAAAGATACACATTCAACTGAGAAAATACTAAATATTTAAATTCTGTAGGCTAGTTTCCATATTCTGGAAAGGTGGATTTTCATATGGCACTGGTGCTGTTGTTTCATCAGGTCAGCTGTCTATGTCATAAGAGGGTGTTCTTATTAGAAAATGTAGGCTTTGGCAAGCTTTAAAAGGTACATGTGTTACTTCATGTTCTGATGAGATTTTGAAAATCTTTGGCAACTGTGCTTTCCAAGTGGAGAAAAAGGGCTACCGTAATGTTGAAAGACAGAAATTAAAATCTAATCAGATATGATGGCTTTCATCCTCTACCCTAGAATTTCTTTTCATGGAATGTCTGGTGGACAGTAATATATAGAGGCTCCTTGACTTAGGATGGGATCACATCCAGATACATCCCTTGTTAAATTGAAAATATCATTTAAGTTGAAAAATGCATTTAATATACCTAATCTACCAGACATCACAGCTTAGCCCAGCCTACTTTAAATTGCTCAGAGTGCTTACACTAGCCTGCAGTCGGGCAAACTCATCTAACGCAAAGCCTATTTTGTAATAAAGGGTTAAATAGCTCATGTAATTTATTGGATATAGTATCAGTTGTTTACCCTCGTGATCGTATCACTGACTGGCAGTTGTGACTCACTGCCACTGCCGAGCATATATGGCTAGCCTGGAAAAAGATCAAAATTAAAAAACAAAGTACATTTCTATTAAGTGCATATCACTTTCACACCATCATTAAGTCGAACATCGCCAAGTTGAACCATCTTAAGTTGGGGACCGTCTGTAGATCAGGCAGTCGTTGACATCTTACGGAGGCAGATTGCCAAAAGAGATTGAAGTCTAGAAGTCCTGGAAGCAGCCCCAACAATTACCCAGAACTCAGCATCATGCCCTCACATCAAGGCAAGGAGGGACAGTTGTCCATATTTTTCCTTTCCTCGAAAGGGATAGTGAAACTCATTCTGAGGTTTTTAAAAAATGTACTTTTTAATGCTTTTCCTCTATCTGTTTTACTCTCCCTTGGCACCTTCTCTGCATTGTGATGGCTGTAGTACTGCTCCTTCTCCTTACATGGGGTCATAGAATGCACAAAGCTGCCCAATGTCACTTTCTCTGTATTTGAGGAAAATTTCTAGTAGCCAAAGAATATCCTCCGACACTCTTTTCAAAATGCCAACTAAATGTGATAGAACTACTTTTTGCAACAGTAAAGTCCCAAAGTCTCTTTCTTCCTGATGGGCTAATTTAGTACCTTTCTTTTTCCAAACCAAAGAACCATAAAAACCAGTGAAACTCTGCTTTATTATTATCCTGTGTGTTTAGTTTTGCTTTTTAGTACTTACCATTATTAAACACTTGGCCCATTTTTGGCTAATTGTTGTGTAATTCCAAATACAAACCAGCCACCATGAATTATTGCAGTTAGAGTCATCAGAAAGCAAGGAGCTATGACTGGTGCTCTGTTCTTGCCATGTTTTTTTGATTTGTGTTTCATTTCTTACCTGTGCTCACAAGTCATATGAAGATCAATACATCTGAAATATATATACTGAGTATGTCACCAGATTTTATTTCTCCCATCATTGAGTCTGGACAGGCTTCTTTCAAAAATGTTGAGTCATTTTTATGTCTTTATCACACCCTTCTAAAGTCCTTAAAACTCCTAATTATTTCAGAGGATTATTGTCATATAAGAGATACAAACTCAATTACATGAAGAAGTTGTAATCACTATAATTAAACTGAGGCTTATCTAGACAGATCCTGTATCATATTTTTGACATATTGAGGCTAAAAACTTTGTGGAGAAATAATATATTTATATATATTATTATATATCTAGATATAATATATCTATAAATAATGGATATTTATAGAATATACTCAAGTGTATTTATTTTAGAAGATCTGTGTAGGCATTTCACAAAAGAATCTGTAATCTACATAAACTTCCAAATTATGTTACATAATATTTTAAAAACTTGTTTTAGAATAAGTTGAAATGTGAGGTTTATAAACAACTGGAATAATAAACTGAAATTATAATTTAATTTTTGTACCCAATGCATATTTTGCTTGCTATGACTTGACTATAGTTCCGAATTCTTCTAGGTTTAGTGTCCCTTTTTTGAAAACAGGTTTTCAATGTGTTTCTGTAACAATAATGAAAAATAAAGGCATGTAATCTCTTTTCCAAAATAAGGGATTGGTTTGAGAATTATGATCATATACACAATATACTAAATGCAACCTTTTATGATGATATGAAAGATTCGCAGACTCACAAATCACATGTAACTCATCTAAAATACTACTAGAACATAACTTTATCTTTATAAAACATATACATATGCATAAATACATAGACAAAAGTCTAGAAAAATATGCGTATCAGAGTGGAAATGCAAGTGATGATAATGATTTCTGTTGTTTTCTTCTAATTTCTATAGAGTCACTATGTTATTTAAATTTTCAAAAAATTAAGTTATGTGCAATAGTCTTTTAAAAATTATTTGTTTTTTATCAGCTTTTTAATCTCATGACATAGAATGATAACGTTGTAGTAAACATAGTTTCTGAACCAAAAAAACAGGGACACATAGACTGAGAAGTGCCAAGTTCATTTTAGAGATTAAAGATACAATGGCATTGGGACTTTTCCGGAAAATTCAAGATACATGGTCACAATTGAGGTGTTCAGCTTCTAGAGCAAACTGAACCAGATATCTGTGAAGGTTCTGACAGAGAACAGCTGGAAGCTCAGAAAGGTAAACATAATTCAAATATTGGTGAACATGCCAGTGCAGCCGAGAAGGTGATAGGATTTGAAAAAACTGCCAGGATACAATGAGGAAGGCCTTGAAATAAATTTAAAAAGCCCAAACTTTATTCTGTAAAAGTGGGGAGCTACTGAAGGTTTTAATCAAAGCAGGGATAATCTCATTTCCAAGGCAAAAAAAAACAAAAAAGGCATTCCTTCCTAATACCACATGTAGGAGCTGTTCTTATTCTATGGTGGATTGTTACATTAGTAGTATCTTATAAAGACAGTACCTGAAGGTCTTTTATCTGTACATTGATGTAACACTTTTTAAAAGCATATCAGCAGACACATTTTTGGAAGCATGCATTCTGAAACTTGAACTTCAAATAGGAGTTATGACTGATACCATGGAGTAACGTACAACAGAAGCTGATTCCTCTCTCCAGTATTCAAGGCTGACCGTGGTCTCTGGAAATGAGAATACTGGGAAAAGTGTGAGTTGGACACTGTGCACAACTCTAATTAACACTGTTCTAAAGGTATATGAGTATATTGTTTAAACACTAATAGTTAAAAGTTATACTACAATATCTTCAAGGTTTAACACATAAATTGAGACACACACTTAATTAGGCCTAAGAAAGAAGTGGTTTAATGGAAACTCATTGATTTTCTTTTCATAAATTTATTATGAAAAGGAATAATAGGGTCCTTTTATTAGCAAAGAGATTATTATGATGTCTATTTTCAGCCATCATTTTTCTACCAATGGAAAGTAGAACCAAAAACCCACTTAGGGTGATGTGTTGGTGTTGGGATCAAAGACAGTACTAGAACTATCCTACCTCTGAGACTCCAGCATTACATGTGGTGACAATAATACTTCATTTAGTTATATTTCCAGTGAGTACAGTGGAATGGAGAAAAATATTTAAGAATGGAGAAAAATTTTAAGTTAAAAAATCTAAAGGACATATGTATAATGGTAGGAATTATTTAGTCTTCTTAATAAAATAAATCATTTATTTTAGAATTATTTTGTAGTCTGAAAGCACATTTCCTGTAATTTTTAAATGTGGAAGCAGGCAATATTGTAGGTATTGTATTATATTACAAGAGCCAAAGCATGCTGATTCCCAATTTCATCCAGTATGACTAGAAAAGAAATAAAAATGCAGATCCATTTATTCACTTATTAACTGAGTACATTTCCTGAATCCATGTGCACATTGGGTGATAGGAAGCTGAGACCCTGCTGGCTAAAAATGTAAGAGAACAGAGCCTAAAACTGGCACACCAGCTAGAAATTAGGAGGGCAAGTTTCCCCAGAAATGGGAGAACCACAGACAGGATGAACCCCAAAATCTGAATATAAACTCTTTCCCAATACTTGGCTGACCACCAGCTTATGCAAATATAAGGGAGACTCCAGGAAGCCAGCCTGAAACAAAGCAACTGCAGAAGCTGAAAAATTTAGGGTTTTATCAGTTGCTACATATCACAAGAGAGCAGAGTTTGTAGTTTGAGTCCAGGTCAGCTAACTTCTTACCAGAACAATAAGCCAATGATCACCAGGACAGTGAGGACTCAGAAAGGCTGCAGTGACTATTATCTGCTAGATTTAGGCCCTGTCCTTTGATATATCAAGCCAGTAAGTCATGCAAGGAAACCGGGAATGTGATAATGCCAGGGCCTGAGAGAGGATGGAAAATGTCAGTCAACCAAAACTGCCTCTAAAGAGACCTCCATGTTGAATTTAGTAGTCAAAGGCTTCAAAGCGCTTGTTGTAGATATGTTCAACCAAAGGGCACTAAAAGAATTAAAGGAAAAGTTGTCTTAATGAATGAGTAGATAGGGAATCTCAACAGAGAAATTACATTATTAAAAAATGGAAATTCCAGAGCTGAACAAGTACAATAATTGAAATAACAAACTTCCTAAACAGTCTCAATAGCAGATTGGAGATGGCAGAAACAAGAATAAATGAAATTTACAATGGATTTTAAAAATGGCCCAATCTTAAGAATGGAAAGAAAAAAAAACCCACAAAAAACCACTATCAAGGAGTCCAGCACACAAAATCCAAGCTCTGCCTGTGCATTAGGCTTCAAGTCATGAGGGAATGGCAGTGAATTAGGGCTGCACTATGCCAGGAACACTCATGTTCACAACTGGATTTGTCAGCAGTATGAGCGAACTTGCCTTAGGCCATACAGAATTAACTGTACCTAGAGAGAGGTTCTTGGTTAACCTCAGTGTTTTCACATTTTAAATTATTTTCTAAGTTTCAAGTGAAACCAAATATCATTTGAAAGACTTTTAAAGGCAGTCTGCCCACCCCACTCAACTTATCCCAATTCCCACTAATAACTACTTCAAATATAGTTGTCAGAAAGAGCACCCCACTCCACTGGACACCAAATCAGCCTCTGATAGATATTGCATCTGACCCTGGGGGACCCTTCCCCCTTTCCTCTTGCTATGCTCACTACACTTTATTTCCCTCAATGAAAACTCCTTCCCCACCCTCCTAATGTGTGACTTTATATTCTATATATAGAATTTCTTTTTTTCCAAAGTGAATATAGTTTTATATTTTTGTAAAACTACACAAAAATAAAACACACTCAATACAAAAAGAAATGGATAAAACGCAAATATGAAAACAGACTCACCAATCATCCAATCACTCAGAACTTTAGATCAGTTTAATAGGTGTCCTCTTCTGACATTTCAGTGTCCAGTCTGCCCTCCTTATCCACAGGGTCTGCATCCACAGATTTATCCAACCATGGAATAGAACATATGTTTTGAAAAACAATAAAAATAACATAATAAAAATAATATAAATAAAAACCAATACAACAACTATAAACATAGCTATGTTGTATTAGGTATTATAAATAATCTAGAGATAATTTAAAGTGCATGGAAGGATATTCATAGGTTATATGCAAATACTACATCAGTTTTGGTGGAGGGGATGGAGTCTCGCTCTGTCGCCCAGGCTGGAGTGCAGTGGTGCCATCTGAGCTCACTACATTCTCTGCCTCCCGGGTTCAAGCAATTCTCCTGCCTCAGCCTCCTGAGTGGCTGGGATTACAGGCACACACCACCAGGACCAGCTAATTCTTGTATTTTTAGTAGAGACGGAGTTTTCCCACCTTGGTTAGGCTGGTCTCAAACTCCTGACCTTGGGTGATCTGCCCACTTTGGCCTCCCAAAATGCTGGGATTACAGGTGTGACCCACCATGCCTGGCCCAAATACTACATCATTTTGTATCAGGGACTTAAACTGTGGATTTTGGTATCCAAGGAGGGTCCTAGAACGAATCCCCAGATTATGGTCATCTCCTGAGGATGATTGTATATACATAAATTCAGGGTGTTTTACACCAATGGAATCATATTCCCAGTTTCATAATCTGATTTTAATTTTTACTCAGAATGTAAAAATTATTGATATGACATCTGTCCATATCAATAAATATAGACAATAATTGGCTTAGTTCAGCAGAGAAACTGGAATCTCACACTAAGGGTGAGGAAGGCGGGAGACAGGAGCATTTGGGGAGGGGCAACTCGCAGCTTAGAAACCAGGAAAGATTCAGGTGTTTCTAAGCCAGGGGTGCCAGTGGGCTGAACAGAAGAGAATCGTGCAAGCTTTAAGAGGAGCATCCAGGTTCCCAGATCTCTGGTTCCCCTAAGCAGCCCCAGCGGTCTGGGAGGCTGGGTGGGAAGGGGATCTAAGTGTTCCCTCCACGACCTGCTGCTCGACTCCCACCTGCCTTCTACCCTCAGAATTTCTCTGCGGACCTCATTGTGTCTCTGCTCTCCTCTTTCCCACCCAGGGGAAGCCATCTCCACATGGTGGACTTTATCTGTGTGCCTCATCATGTCTCTCTCCCCTCTTTCCCGTGCAGGGAAAGCAGGCTGCACACAGTGGCCTTTCTCTGGGCTCCTCTTCTTGTCTCGCAGGCTCCTCCTCTGTGGCTTGTGCTCTCAGGTTCCTGGTGCATTTATCAAACCAGTGCTCCGGGTCCTGCTCATTCTCCTCCAGCCGCCGGTGTGCAGTTCCCTGCCTCCCAGTGTTCTTAAGTTCAGCAGTTATAATTTTCATCTCCAATGATTCCTTGGTGCAGGATGCTCCTTTTTCATGATTAAATCTCTCATTTTATCAATGCAACAGACTCTTGTGTCTTACTGAAAGTATGAATTCAGGTTTTTAGTTACTTCTTGTTTCTTGTGCACTGTTGTGCATGGAATCATTTTCTCCAGTTCTGCTGTTCTGAAGAATCGTGCTGAGCCTGCTGCCCTGTCTGGCCGGCATCTTCTCCTCATACTTGTAGATGGACAGAGTTTGTTCGGTGTAGTAGGTGCACTGCATTCTGTCATGGGAGACACAGTGCCTTGTTCAATTCTTTCGCTTCCCAGTCACTGTATTTTTTTCCGGTTGGCGGAGCTCAGCGGGAGATACCATGGGTTCAGGAGCTCTGGCCACTCTTCCTTGTGAGAGTTTGATGGGGCTGAACAAGACAGTTAGGGAAGGAGGTAAGCCCTCCCTTCAGGTGCTCAGCAACTGACCTCTGTACTGCCTGCCCCGTGGCCTCCAGTCCCTCAACACACACCTGCACCCAGGGCAAGCTTCCTCGGCCCTACTGTGGGCAGCTGGACCCATGGGCTCCTGCACAACCGGATCCCAGAATCCTCCCTGCAGCCTTCCTCTGCCTTGCAGCCAGTGCAGAAGCTGTTAGTGAAGGGGAACAGAAAAAGGGAGCCATAAATCCTTGTTCACCTCCCTCGCAGGCTCCCTTGCCTGGGACAGATGACGTGGCTCCTGCCTGCTCTGCTCTCTGTCAAAACTTCCCCAACTATTGGGTCTGTGGGCCTGACCTTTCTCTAGTTTCTATCTGTGGCTTGGAATTTGTGTTAATGTATTTTTCAGTTGGAATGGGGAGAGACAGGAATCCATAAATCTGTGACTCAGTGACCTTTAGGAATTGGAAGCCAAGGTCTATTTCTTACGGCTTATTTTGTTAATGTGCATAGCAGTGTCTCTCAACGCTTTGAACCCAGGCCCCTGGAGATGAATGTGGACTGTCAGTGGTGTGGCTTTTTTCCACCTGCACCTCCTGCAGAGCAGGACATGGCCTGTGCACCTGTGCACCTGAAGGAGCCTCTGGGAGTCTTGCTGCCTTTGGGGCTTTTGCTTTTGCCTCTAGCTCCTTACACTTCTGCCCGTATGTCTCACTCTGTTTTCCAGCCTGTCTTTTCTGTTTTCTGAAGCCTTCCCTTTCCCCTCCATAGTTAGGCGAGGGAAGAGGAAATAGAAGGGAATATTTGAAGAAGAAAGGTTGTGGCACTGCAGGGTATTTGTGGCTTTATCCCCAACTGCATTCTTCAAGTGCAGTTCTTGGTGTTTAGGGTATCTCTTGGAGTGAGATAATGCTTAAGTCTTTTGTCCTTATTCTGAGAAAATCTTATAAAGTTTGCCTGTATCTTTTCACAGCCCGGATTTGCCAGAAAACACATGGAGAAGCAAAGCTTCTGCTAGGTTGCTGTGGGAAGGGGAAGTATAGGCCCAGGCGGGCAGAGTGAGGGAAGGGGAGTGGGGCAGAGTGAGCAGGAACATGGACAGATGGGGTCCCCACAGAGCCTTCCAGATGCCATGCACAGAGCAGCTGCTGCCACCCAGCAGCACAGAGGGCTTCCAAGGGCTGGCAGAGCCAGGACACCTGCCCTCCAAGAAGGGCACAGGTCGGCAGGCACGCACAGCACTTACCCAAGCCATGGTGTCATTGTTGTTGTTGCTTTGGAGCCTCTCATGGGACTGGAGTCTGTGAAGAGGATGGACAGAGTAACGCATCTGGAAAGGACCTCCTGGCTCCTTCCTGTTTCTCATCTTAATGGTCACACTGCACACTTCCCAGGCTGCCTGGCCACCTCATGGTCATGCAGCCACCAGGACAGCCAGATCCCTGCTCCAAGCACTGCAGGAGGGGTCCTGCAGGATGGATGCAACCTGGCATTGGAGCTGCTGTGCCTCCTGCACGTGGCATCAAGGCAGCCATGCCCAGGCCCAGTTCTTACCTCTGGGGAAGACAGACAGCTGACAGGTCAGGACACAGACTTTGGTGGCAACTGCCTGGGCACCCATACAGCAAGTTGCCAAGGCCAGGGGCGTGTGGAGCCAGGAAAACCTGGGTAGATGCATAAACAGGCCCAGCCCAACTTTGCTTTCTGTAGGTGTCAGGTTGGCAGAGGAAAGCAAATGAGTGAAGAAAGAGTGGTAGGGGAGGAGCATCAGACAGATGGGAGGAGGCAGAAGATAAACTCTTTTCACTGCCTGTAAGTGAGCAGGAGTCTGATCCCCATTTTTTCTCCCAAAGCCTGCTTCTGGCTTTACAGTTATCACCGCCACACTCATGAGCAGTATTTCCAATGCCCCACAGCAAGAGGGGCTCCCACGTGTAGACACAATATCAGCTTAGGCAAAAAGATTTCTTTGCTACAGGACTTGTCAGAACCTTAAAATGCCAATGTATTGGAATGTCTGCATGCAGAAGGGCTGTTCTGGACATTTTGCTAATGTATGATGGACGCCACTCATGTTTTTGGAGGCCTCATGGAAGTAGTGTTTATAGGTGTCACCTTAGGAAATGCTGCCTTAGACTTCTCCGACTCTTTGCCAGCCTCATCAGACTTTGGATCGCGTATCTTCAGAAATGCTGTCAGTATTTTCCAAGGTAAAAACTAGTCAAGAAAACCAAACAAAAATCCAGAAATGTGCTCAGCTAATAGCTTCCCAGAAGAGCATGTACATTTCATCCTTGTCCTGGAGATAATGTCTATTACCTGGATTATAATCTGGAAATGAATTCTAATTCCTTTTATTATCGGCATGTTTCTATACTCCCAGCCTCCAGCCAGCAGGAAATTGGGGGTATCGGTCCCACAACCACAAGGACTGGGATTCTGTGAATGCCCCGGATAAGCTGGAGGCAGATTCCTCCCCAGAGCCTGCAGATGGAGTTCAGCCTGCCCCTGACACCTTGGTGGGAGACACTAACAGGGAGAACAGCCGAGCCCCACCAACCTTCTGACCTACACCACTGTGTGATCATGAATATGCGTTATTCTAAGCCACTAAGTTGGTGGTAATTTGTTATATAGCAATAGAAAACAGATGCACTAAGTTTGTCTACCATGCCCATGCCTGCAGTCATATTCTTTGGCTTCCTAGAAGGTGACCAGCAACACATGTCAGAGTGTACAATTTGAAAAAAAAAAATGCAAACAATATATTATGTTGTGGTTCTCAAACTTGAGTGTGCATCAGAATCCCCTGGAGAAGTATATTCAAACACAGATTTCTGGGACCCACCACTAGAAATTTTGACTCAGTGTGTCCGAGGTGGATCCCAAGAATTTGCATTTCTGGTAAGTTACCAGATGATGCTGCTGCTACTGGACCAGGGACCATACTTTGAGAACACTGTGTTAAGTCATGAGCTCTCCTTTTGAAAATAATGATTTACTAAGTTGCTGTTCGTTTCTCAATCTCTATTTTAATTGCTTATTTTATATTAAAAAATATTTCTGTAAAATGCTCATAGAAATGCCTCTTACTGTGAATCCAGTCCCCATTAAGTTGCCTGTCTACATTGTGCTTCTGAATTTAGTCATTTTCCTCTTTGGGACTGTTCTAGACACCACCTTATTCATTATCTTTATTTTCTTAGAAATAAACTTTACAAGAATCAGCTTAAGAAGCTAACAGCAATTATCCGCAACAAGAATAAGTATGATGAAAATAGAGACGTTACCTGATTGTGGTTCTTTATTAGAGAGCAAAGGAACAGAGAAAGGATTACCCCAAAGTTGCATTGTGCATCAGCTGCTAAGTCACAGCCTGGTTGGGCAGGTACGAGACCTGCGTTAGGAAATGTAAGAATCCAGACAACTGGAGCTGCAGGGCACTGGCTGTCAGTTACCCCCAAACCAAGGAGAGAAGTCAAGGGGAAGACTCTCCTCTTGGGCTCCCAAAGAGGTGAATATATTAGATAGTCACTGGCTAGAGCATCCGATTTAGTTATCTTTCCAGAACACTCACGGTCAGATGACGTGATGAAATGTCTCATATAGAAGGCTGACCATCTCACTTGATTAAAAAGTTGTGTGACCTGATTTTTCCATAGAATTGGCCCTTAATCATGAGCCATTTGTTTGTCTTGTATTTAATATCAATCTTGTGCCAGTTCCTTGGAATATCCAACTGACTGAGTCAATCAATGAACAAATATTTATGGAGACTCTACCAAGTGCCAAGCAGGAAAACATCAATTCTGTCAGCCAGTCCTTGGAATAACCCAACATGGCCATGTGGGAGGCCATGGCAAAGGATGGCCAAGCACCTTAACTGACAGGGCTCTGTTCTTGCTCACAATGGGGAGGGTGATTCTCCAAAATTCAGTCCTGCCACTGCCACTGGAGGAAGTAAGTGGTGTCAGGCAACTGTCACTGTGCCCTGATGTGCAGCCATGGCATGTCCACTTGACTCCATGACACTTCTCTCCTCATAGCCCATGGGTAGAGCGGGTCAGAGACTGGTCCCTTGTTGGCCATTTGCACTTCCAGTGTTGATGATACTACACCCAGATGGTCAGAGCGAGGCTGCAATTTCAGCTCTTAACTCATGCCCTGGCTTAGCACTGTTCTGTCTCTGTGGAAGGGAAACCCTGGTAGTGCCAGGTTTGTGGCTGCAGTGCTGAGAGCAACAAAACCCATCCAGGCGGCAGGACCTGCTGGTTGGGCTGACAGCCTTGGAGACTGTGTTGAACCTGGTCAGCACCGGCTCCAGCAGGGATGGGGCGGAGTCGGTACAGTGAAGTCTAATGTGGCTGGCTTTCGGTGGGACTGTGTGTGGGTCTCATCCTTTTGGATGGAATTATATTAAATCAATGTGGTGACTCACGAAAAACGGTAGCTACAAGTGCCAAGTATTTGTGCCTTTGATTAATTTAGAACTAATTAATCACCACTTATAATGTACACTTTTTTAAACAGACTCCTCCAAAATGTGGAGGCATGAATTTAAAATAGAGTAGCCCTATTCAGATGGCTGTGATCCACTTGTTAAGCACTCCTTAGCCTGAGTGGCCTAAAAATTGGAGCCTGGGGCAAAAGCTTATATATTAATTCTTGATCAAGGGCTGCCGTCTCAGGGAAGGAAGAGCGGGGAAAGGAAGAGCGGCAGGAAGGAGGGAGAGCAATTCAGAGCGAGGAACCCCAAGCCAGCCACAGCTCCACAGCCAAGGCACTGGCCTCATTCCCCAGGGAGCTCTGCAAAGCCTAGTGGAGCATCTGTGTCTCAGAGCAGCCATGGAGGGGGTTGGGCTCCCTCTTCTCCTGTGTTCCACCTTTTACTGGTCAGAGTCTGTCCTGAGAGACAGCAGCTCCCATCATGGCTAGGCTGTCAGGTCCTCTCTGCTTGGGAAGCCAGTATCTTGCAGGTTCATGCTGACACCTGAGAGGTGGGAAAAGGACGTGCACTCTCTCCAGGGGGCTGCAACTGAGGAATGAGATGAGTGAGCCACCAGGAAGATGCAGCTGCTTGGACCAGGATCCAGCACAAAGCTCATCTTTGAATTACAAGGAGGGAGGACGCAGAAGAGAGAGCTATCTTCTTTGTTGTTTTACTAACGCTTTGTTTTATGTGCAACTGATAGGAGTATTAGTTTCCTAAGGCTGATGAAACAACATACTAGAAACTGAGTGGTTTCAGAAAATAGAAATGCATTCACTCCTGGTTCTGGAGGCCAGAAGTTCAAAGTAAAGATGTGCACAGGACCATGCTGTCTCTTGGGCTCTAGGAGAGGGTCTGCTCCATGCCTCTCTCCTGGCTCCAGCACCGCTGCCAGTCCTTGGCACTCTTTGGCTGGTAGATGCATCACCCCAATCTCTGTCTCTGGCTTCATATGACCTTGTTCTTGTATGTGGCTGTGTCTCTGTTTTCTCTTCTTCAAAGCATACCTGTCATTGGACTAGGGCCTGCTCTGATGCAGCAATATTTCGTCTTAACTCATTACATCTGCAAAGACCCTATTTCCAAAAGTCAAAGTCTGAGGTTTCAGGCAGACTTAAAATGTAGGGTGTTGGGGCGGGGACACTAATCCAACAAAATATACTGAAATTGACTATCTTCCAGCAGGTAAATAGTTGATAACCTCTATATCAACTGCATATTAGACTAGATCCTATTTAATTGGACTGGAGTTGGGCTCAGGCATTTTTTCATTTACCTCAAGTAATTCTATATATATATTGTTTATTATCATCAGTATTACATCACTGATTATAATGCAATTGGTAACATTTGTTGGACAGTTACTATGTCTCAGGCACCGGGCTGAGTACTTTATATATATTATACCAATGACTCTTCATTCCAGCTCTTCGTCTTACAGATAGGAACACAAGGGTCAACAATGTTGGAAAATCGCCAGAGGACACAGAGCTGGGAGCAGCCAAGTCAAGACATCCAGGCTGTCTGGCTCGAGAACTGGGACTCATCTTTGCCAGGAGGACCCTGCACATATTTAGAAACTTTCATCTTCTTCTCATCTTTAGACAGTCTCAGTTATTTAGAGAAATCGTAAACATTTTAAGATGCGTAACTGCAAGCCTTCACTACAAAGATATAAAACAGCCTGGACAGAGAGGGGCTGACGTATCACAAGATACATATCTTGTACAACCTGAGGATGAGTCACCAAGGGCAGAAGTTAATAAATGGCAGGAATTATTATTCAAACAGATTTAATACTTTCGTGACTCCCAGTTTCACAAGTTTAGACAAAAAGCGATGCATTTAGAAGACTTTGCTCCATCCTATTTTGAAGCTTAGCTGCCTAACCTACAGTAAAGCCTGGTAGTTATGAACCTTAGAGAACAGCTTCTATGACAAGTGAGGATCTAAGAGCTTGTATCTCATAATGACGCCTCTCTGCATTAAACTAAATCTCCCTATTCTGGACAATCATTGCAGATCCCCTGGTTTCCTGTCTTGGCCCTGGACCCACACTCCCTTCCCCATCAAAGGTAGGATGGGGAGAAGTGGCTGCCCAGCCTAAAACGCTGTACTTCCCAGCCACGTGCCAGGCACAACCTTGTTGGCACCCACGTTTCTGTCTCTGTGCCTAGGTCTGCTCCTCATCCTGTCTTCAGTGCCCTTCTTTTCCCTTTGATTTCTGTCTAAATCCAGCTCATTGTGGGACCTGCTCTGGTCCCACCTTCTTCAAGTCTCCAGCTGCTCTTGCCACCACGGGCCATTTCTTTGTCTGAGGTTCTCTTACATTTAGTGGATTCCATTCTGTTTAGATCTCAGCCGCTCTACATTTGCTTCACATAAATTGACCTTGGCTCCCAAACTATATAACAAGTTCCTCCCACAGGCAGAAACAAGGTGTGCACATCACTGGTGTTCCTCCCAGCCTTGTCGGCATAATGCCAGGCAAACCAGATTGGGGTGATCTCCAACATACCTGATGATTACTTTTTATACCTGCAGTATAAGAAGGGTTAACTTTTTGATATTAAATGAAGGTGCCCAAATAATGCCATCAGATCATGTTAAAATTTTTTCATGGTGACTTGAATTAATAACGACATCCTTTTTCCTCATGGAAACCCAAACTAAATTATTATTTATGATTACTATAATTTTTAGCCATTATTAGGCTCTGTTATGATACTATGTGGTTGGTTAAAAATGGAAGTTGCCCATGGAGGTCTACATGTCATTGTTTTGGCCGATGCAAAATGTAGCCAGGAGCACACCACACCTGTCAGTGTCAGTGACGATGATGATGATGATGATGATTATTATTATTATTATTTTTAACGTGAATGAAGACGTTAATGACTCCTGATTTCAAGCTAAGAGCTGATTAGGAAAGGTTCCATTGAAAACTCATCCCTAGAAAATTAAAACAGAAGCACATAGATATTGTAATTTGACTTCAGAGACTTCCTCTTCCTAGAACAATGCACATCGCAAATGAGTGCTATTGCTCATGGCTCATAACTAAAGTAAAATACTGTGCTATTGTCTAACCTTAGAATCTCTTAAGTGAGAATTTGTCAAAGAGGGCTAACCTAGACCCCAGTGGAAAAATCCAACTGATGGCCACCTGGATCCATTCCCTATGGTCCAAGGAGCAAATGAGGCCCCTCTCCTGAGTTTCTAAGCCTTTTGAATACTTGCATTATTTTCTCCCTTACTTCTTACTTTTGACCTTTGTAAATGGGAGATGTTTTGTTGCTCTTGTTTTAAGGATAATTTAGAAATTACAACTTTAGCATATATCTAACAATTACTTGTCCCAGTATTTCATCATTACAACTCAAATTAACATAATGTCTATTTGGATTTTAACAACGAAAAAAGCTAAGAAAAACCCTCACTTGGAAACCCTTCAAAAGTTTCTCATTTGGCTACAGTTACTCAGGCTTTCTGCAAAACGAAGCAATGTAATCCTTACATTATGAGAACAGTTGTTTGAGTCTTTTATCAGACTGACTTTCTGCTCATGCCAAAAGGCATTATTTTCTTTGTGTATAAGTGACTTTGAAGATTAATAAGTAACAGAATGGGTACACATGGATTTATGAACATTTAAAATTACTTAATGTTTTTGCATGTGTATACTTTGAAAAAAAATAGGAGATGCCTCAGTTGTTCCACATAGATTGCCTTAGGAGAAGGACATAAATGTGCACCTTTGATTCAGACTTAAGTAAATTGTTGGTGATTCACAATGATCTCCCACTGACAAGAGGTGGGTTTTAGGTCTCCCTAGGAACTACAACAAGCTTTTAGTACTTTATATCAGAAAGAAGGACTTAGCCTGTGAAGCTCATGGCTTTGGTGCCCGCTAACCTCTCTTTAAACACGAAAGACACATCACAGGCCCAGGGCTGTTGCATCAGCAGGCAGGCAGCACGCTGAGAGCTGATTAGGAAGCGTCAGACCCTAGAGGCAGAGGTCTGTTCCCTGACTCTATGAGCAAGAGTCAACACCAAGCCCTTCAATCCTTGGGCCTGTAATTCCCTGTACAGGAAACACAAGCGTGTGTGGATGTGTGTGCATTTCTTTAGCAACACTTACTTTGTTTGTTGTTTTATTTTCTACTTTTGAAAAATGGCAAGATCCCAGTCACAAAAACAGAAACCAGGCCACTTTGGGAGGCCGAGGCGGGCAGATCACGAGGTCAGGAGATTGAGACCATCCTGGCTAACACAGTGAAACCCCGTCTCTATTAAAAAATACAAAAAAATTAGCTGGGCATGGTGGTGGGCGCCTGTAGTACCAGCTACTCGGGAGGCTGAGGCAGGAGAATGGCATGAACTTGGGAGGCGGAGCTTGCAGTGAGCCGAGATCACGCCACTGCACTCTAGCCTGGGCAACAGAGCAAGACTCCATCTCAAAAAAACAAGAAAACAACAAAAAAATAAACCAAAACAACAGAAACTAGGCTAGGTATTTTAACCAGAGAGGAATTTAATAAAAGGGTTATGATTTGAGCTGTTTTGGAAGAGCTGAAGAAGAAGGAGAGGACAGAGGTCGGGAAGGACAGTTCCTGCAGTGTCTTGGTGGTCAGTCCCTGCCCTGCTGGGTGGCCATTACAAAGCTGGCACCTGTGGGACAATATCTCTTTGCCCCCATGTGGCCAGGCACGTGGGGCCCTGGCTGACTCCCACAGCCACCACTGTCAGTATTGGAGCTGGAGCTGCTGCCACAACCAGAAGCAGAATGTCCACTACCTCCCTCCTACCTTCTGATCTCGCGCTAGCTCCCTACTGGTGCAGCCTACACAGAACTCTGCCAGTAAAGGAATGTGAGAGATGTAGTCCCCTGAGGTACAGAAGACAGCACAGAAGGGCAGGCAGTATCTGGCCCAGATGCCCATCATGAGCTTTAGAAAATGTTGTGTTATCGCTGCACTTTAATCATTGAAGTATTTATTTTAAATTAGTTCTTATTTACATATCGAATATGAGACAAATACTATTTGACTATTTTATGGGACAGTCAAGAAGATAATCAGTATTATATTAAAGAATATTTTATGGGTTTAAAGAATATTTGGGGGGCATTTTAATTCACATAGTTCAAAAGCAGCTGAATACATGTATTAAAAGGCAAGCTCTTGATAGGCCTTGTATGTCATCTACAAAAGGCACCCCTGTTTCCCTAAGCTAGCTAACTCAGCTGTTTGAAGTACAGATGGATGAAGTAAATTCTACTGTTTGGGTTTTTATATTTGACACTGGTTGATACTTTTCCAAAGTAAATATTGCATTTCTGCTGGTAGTTTGATTTCGCTGTTTGCTTTCTGAAATTTTATGTACTTTTATTTTAGGTACATTCTTTGTCTGCTTAATTCCAATGAGAAATTATTTCAGATAGATAATCATCACCTTGTTTACTTAAAATAAAATTTTTGTACCTTGAAAAACCAAAATTGGTAATAAAAATCCTTTAAAATGATGATGATTACAACTATTACACATATCTGTAAATCTCTTTACTTCTTACATCTCGACCGATCATCTCAGCAACTCTGTGAGAGGCCGACTACTACTGCCTCCAAATTTCTTCCAGCTATGTTAGGTGACAGGTCATTAGCTGTAAAATCAAGGCAAGAAGTTGGACTTTATAAGTAAATATGATACTTTCCTTATGAGTATGTATTTATGAGACTCCTCACAATTCATATTCCAACCACATTAATTTTCTCTTCATGCTAGGGTCTAATGCTGTGGTTAGACTGCAGCATGAAACTGGGGTAAGCATACCACTTGGAGATTTGAAAAGATGATCCCAGGAATTGTGGGCCTGGATAATTTTAAGGGAGCCAGTTTTCAGATCCTCAACTTACATTTGTCCTCTTTCCCATAACAAATTTGTCTAAGAACATGTCCCTCTTAAGGACGCGGGTTCCTATCCAAAATTGTACTTTTCCCACTTTGCAAAGTTAATCATGCCTCTCTCTCATCTCACTCTGAGGCATTGACTTGAAGTTTTAAAATCTGCAGGGCATCAAACAATGGGACAATTTGACATATTGTTCCAGTATTAGAAAAGTACCTTTCTTAATGTAAGACTAATTATAAGTAAATATAAATGACTAATGACTTAATCAAACAACTTTTTGTAAGTCTGATGGTTTCCATTTTTTTTTCCTTAGAACAGAACTGTGGGAGAACTTACATGACATGCTGGCTAATAAAAAAATAAAAATAATTTGGTGATAGATCACTGTGAATCTTGGCATATAGCTGAGAAGGAGGTTAAAGAATTGAGTAATATTTCTGTAACAAAACTCCCTCCATTCCCACTGATTTATTTATACGGAAAAGTCTTCTTGGCCCATAAATTTATAAAAATGAAAACCAGAAATAGAATTAATTTTGAGCCCTAACTCATTCTAGTAATAAATAATATATCCACTAATTTCATGACCTAACTAGAAAAACGTAGACTCCCTTAACATTTTTCTGGCCATGGAGATGTACATTTCTGACAAAATTTTACTTCTGCATAATAATTATTTCTTAAAATTTATTACATCTTATATTTTTTATCAATTATGGTCTAAAAGTAGTTGTAATTAAACCCAATCAGAAAAAAAATCCAATATTTAGAGCCTTATTGCCACAGGAAAATTTTAAAAATTAAATGTCAATTTATATATGTAACTTATTGTACATAGAAGTATGGTGACAAAACCTATAAAACATTTTCTACACAAAATATATTACATTAGAATAAAAGTCTGTGGAAACGAAAATAAGAGTTCAAAGAGAAAAAAATTGATGTCAAATTTCAGACTGTTAAAGAACAGTCTGTTTATAGCAATCGGACACCTGCTATCAGGTGTCCGATTGCTATAATATTCATACTCTATTGCAGCCGTCCCTTCCTTTTTGGCACCAGGGACCAGTGTTGTGGAAGAATTATTCCATGGATGGAGGGAGTAGGGGTGTTGGGGGAGATGGTTTCAGGATGAAACAATTCTACTTCAGATCGTCAGGCATTAGATTCTCATAAGAAGTGCGCAACCCAGATTCCATGAGCAGCTCACAATAGGGTTCATGCTCCTTTGAGAATCTAAGGCTGCTGCTGAGCTGACAGGAGGCAGAGCTCAGGCGGTAATGCTCACGGCCCACTGCTGCTCACCTCCTTCTGTGCGGCCCGGTTCCTAACAGGCCACAAACTGGTACTGCTCTGTGACTCAGTGGTTGGGAACCCCTGTTCTATTCAATACACTAAAAAAGAATGATGTTGGCCAGGCACGGTGGCTCACTCCTATAATCCCAGCACTTTAGGAGGTTGAGGTGGGCAGATTATGAGGTCAAGATATTGAGACCATTCTGGCCAACATGGTAAAACTCCATCTCTACCAAAACTACAAAAATTAGATGGGCGTGGTGGCACATGCCGGTAGTCCCAGCTACTCAGGAGGCTGAGGCAGGAGAATCTCTTGAACCCGAGAAGCAGAGGTTGCAGTAAGCAGAGATCACTCCACTACACTCCAGCCTGGTGACAGAGTAAGACTCCATCTCAAAAAAAAAAAAAAGAAAAAAAGAAAAAGAATGACGTTATAACAACATTATTTTTAAATATCAGTATCTATAGTATACTGAAAATTACATCCTTTACAGTTATTTAAACTGACAAAGAATATTTATATGTTACTGTAAACATATGCATGTGATACATTTTCAAAATTTATTTAAGGAGTATATGAGCAAAAACGTTGACAGATCACTGATCTGCACAAAAGATAAGGTGTTTTGAAGATCAGCATTCTGGCATGTCTCCATGTGTGTTTTCTTTGTTTTCTCAGTTTGACCTTGTCTGTGTCAATGCATGGATGCTGGACCTTACCCAAGCCATCCTGAACCTTGGCTTCCTGACTGGAGCATTCACCTTAGGCTATGCAGCGGACAGGTAGACACCGATGTAACCGCCATTTTATGTCACTATAACACCATGCATTAATATGGGGAGAAAAATGTTTTCTGTTAACTATTAAAACAGTCTTTTTGCTAAATTCGCAAACAATTCTTGATTTCATCATTCATGACATTCACACTTGTTTGGTTTGACTAAATCTTTTCTTCTCAAATTTCATTTCCTTATTCCTTGAACTGCATAAGGGTCTGAGGCTGTTCCCAGTAGGTCTGAGAGCATCGGAATGAAAATACAGACCTCCAAAGCAGGAACATCATAATTGGGTTGATGCACTGTTGTGCTGGATACTCTAGAATCAATCAATTCGATATGCTTCAGTAACAACTTACTGGTTGTGGTTTTATTAATTTAGTCATAAGATCGGCCTATTCCAAATTTGTTTCACCTAATTTTTTTAAAGATATCCTTATATTTTTTCTATAAATGTGAAACTCTGTGAAAAAAACATTTTTCCAAAATCCATTAAAGGAGTTTTTTTTCTATTATGTTGTATTCATAAATGCAACTGCCCAGTGGCAGGCATGGTGAGTGTATATATTCAAGACAGTCATGCTTTCTATTTAAATTTTCTTCTTCCTTAACATTATTGATGCTAGTTATTGTATTCATGTTTAACTCTATTTTTATCCCAATTCTAACTATGAAAATACTTGCGGTAATTTAATATTCCTCTCTATCCCCCTTAGCAGGAGTAATAGGAGTATAGACTGGGAATCGCTGACTCATAGCCGTATCTGGCCTAATATTGTTCTGGTTAATCTATCTCTGACTCATGGCCATATCTGGCCTAATATTATACTGGTTAATCCAGCCCAGCCCATGGTGGGTTCTTGTGACTGTACCATTCAGTGGGTGATACTAAGTGTACCTTTTAGAGAACTGCAAACAGCAATTAATTAGCTAATAGAGCAACAAAAGGTCCCACATCCTGTAGCCAATTGAAGATCTGAGTTTAATCAGAGCAGTGCTTCAAAATGGGTAGAGCCTTGAGTTTCATTTTCTGTCACTTTTTATTTCTCTTTCATGTTTCTCTCTCGCCCTCTCCACAGCTGTTCTTTGCATGTGAGTTTCTGCTGGATCCTTTCGTGTGTGATGCCCTTTCCCTCTTTCTTCTTTTTATTGATGTCCTTTTCTCCTGTCCTACTTCTAGCCCTTTCAAGTTTCATCTTTCCTAATTTCCCCTGCATGCCACTCTTTTTTTGCTGGCTACAATTTGGAACTGTGCCGTTTAAATATTTATTTATTTTGTTTTGCTTTTACTCTTTCTAATTTAGATAGTAGGTTTCGCTTCATCTGTGTTTTTTTTAATCTTACTCAGTCAGCAAACATATCTCCAAACTAAATTAACTTTACTAAAGTGGGGAATTTCCCCTACCTGTATTTTCATAAGTGATTGAGCATCTGTCCTCATACAGGACATGCTGCATTGGAGGGGAGGGGCCAGACCTGGGAGAAGGAGGAGTCGTGAATAACTCTGCCTCCTGCATTTGGCTTCTTCTCTTCCACCATATCCATTATTTATACATGTGAAGGAAGAACAAGAGATAACTTAATAGGCCATTTGTCAATGAGAGTACAATATAGAAAGGGTGGAAAGTGAATTTATAAATCTAGATTGGGGCTTCTGGATTCCGGTTCAGCATATAAGGAGCTTAGAATTTGCCACTCAGCCTTGACAACAAGTAAAATGCTGAACAAACTGAAAAATCAATAATTCTTCTTAGATCCATAAGAGAAGTGAAAGCACAGGGCAAACTGCTGCCTTCAGCACCACCCTGTCCCCCCACCCCCGGCCCCACTAAATAGAAAGACAGGAGAATACAGAGAATCGTAACACAGGCACAGAAACCTCCTTGAGAGAGCCAGGGTAGATAAACATGAGCTGTAATTGATGAATTCCAAGAGGATCAGTGTGGATGACCTGGAGGATTAAAAACTCTAGAGGGACTCACTCAAAGGAGGGCCCAAGCTTTTGTGATTTTTTGTTTGTTTGTTTGTTTTGCCACCTGAAGCTCTACAAGGTTATAAAGGTGAATATTAAGGAAAATTCCTCATGCTCTGGCAGCCATAGGGGAAAAGGAACAATTTTGAAATATGCCAGAACATTGTTCTTAACAACATCTGCCCTCAGGAGAAGATGTTTAACCAGAGCCTAATCTTCTGGGGTTTTCTGAGAGCCTCACTGATCTGGGGGAAGGGAAATACCAACTCCAGCCCCTTCTAGCCTTCCAGGGGAGAAAGAGAAACACCAAATTCTAGCCTCCTCTAACTTTTAATTTGGAAGAAGGGAAACACTCAGCTCCAGCCCCCTATAGCCTTTCTCCCCTAGTTAAGAGGAGAGGGATAGAGAAGCACTTGTGAAGTTCACTGGTTAGAGGCATAGGTTCACTAAAAGACTGAGAGCTACTCATAGAACCACAGAATGCCTTCCCTCCCCCAACACCTCACCACATTACTAAAGGTCTATTTACAGCAGTTTCATTTACCCAGTACACCATGTCCACCTATCAAGAAAAAATTACAAGGCATACTAAAAGCCAAAACACACACACACACACACACACACACACACACACACACACACACCCAGTTGAAGAGACAGAGCAAGCATCAGAACTAAATTCAGATATGGCAGGGATGTTGGAATGATCAGGCTAGGAATGTAAAACAACTATGCCAAGAAGTCTGATGCATAAAGTAGCATGCAAGAACAGATGGGCTATGTAAGAAGAGAGATGGAAATTCTAAAAAAAGAAACCAAATGAAATGCTAGAGATCAAAAACACTGTAACAGAAATGAAAAATGTTGTTACTGGGCTTATTAGGAGATTGGGCATAGCTGAGGAAAGAATCTCTGGCCTTGAGGATATCCCAATAGAAACCTCCAAAACTGAAAACACACACACACACACACAAAATAACAACAACCTGAAAAAGCAGAACAGAATGTTCAATAACTGTGGGACAATTACAAAAGATATAACATTTGTGTAATAGGAATACCAAAAGGAGAAGAGAGAGAGAAAAATAGAAAAAATATTTTAAACAATAATGACTGAGAATTTTTCAAAATTAATGTCAGACACCACAGATCCAGGAAACTCAAAGAAAATCAAGCAAGATAAACATAAAAAAGTATACTTAGTTATATCATAGTCAAACTAAAGATAAAGGAAAAATTCTGAAAGAAGAGTGGGGTAATCTCTTACTATAAAAAAAGAGCAATGATAAAAATTATATCCTACTTCTTTTCAGAAACCATGTAAGCAAGAAGAAAGTGGAATACTTAAAGTGTTGAGAAAAATTTCCAATCTAGAATTCTATACTCTGCAAAGTTATCATTTAAAAGTGAAGGAGAAATAAAGACTTTGTTAGACAAAAATTGAGGGAATTTGATGCCTTGTAATAAATATTAAAAGAAATTATTTAGAGAGAATGAAAATGATCTAGGTTAGAAATCCAGATCTACATAAAGGAAAGGCGTTGGAGAGGAATAAGTGAACACACTGTTATCTGTTAGGTCAATTAAGAATAAGAAAAATATGTTTCTTATTTAGTAGCAACGACTAAAAAACGATTTTTTTAAAAAAAAACATGACTGATATGCTAAAAATGAAGAAAATGTGGAATCCTATAAACTGCTGTTCAATTAAACTACAAAAGCCAGAAAAAAGTGTGGAATACAAACATAAGAATAAAAAATAAGGGAAACAAATAGAAAATGATAACGAATATGGTGGACATTAATGTAACCATGTCAATACTCACTTTAAATGTAAGATGGTCCAAATGCACCAACTAAAAGACAGAGATTTTCACCGTGGATCAACAAACAAGACCCAACTATATACGTTGGCTACAAGAAATACACTTTAAATATAAAGACACATATACATTAATAGTAAACGGATGGAGAAAACTATACCGTGATAGCAGTAATCAAACTAAAGCAGAAGTGGCTATATTATTATCAGCAGGGCAGACTTCAGAGGAAGGAAAGTTATCAGGGATAAAAAGGGGCATTATATAATGATAAAGGGGTCAATTCTCCAAGAAGCCAATAATCCTTAATATCTATGTGCCTAGTAGCAGAGCATAAAATTATAAGACGCAAAAACTGTAATAAAACTGGAATGAGAAATAGATTAATCCACTATTTCACTGGAGACTTCTACATCCCTTTGTCAGAAATGGTCAGATTCAACAGGTAGAAAGCCTATAAAGATATAATTGAACTCAACAGCATCATCAATCAACAGAATATAATTTTCATCTTTAGACAATCTTATCTAACAACAGGAGAATTAACAGTTTTTCAAGTTCTCATGAAATATTCACATGCAATATTCAAGATAAATCACATTCTGGGCCATAAAACATATATTAGCAAATTTGAAGAAATAAAAATTATACAATGTCTGCTCTCAGACCATAGTGGAGTTAAACTAGAAATTCATAACAAAAGGATAGACGGAAAATTCCCAGATACTTGGGGATGAAACAACACATTTCTAGTAACACATAGGTCAAAGAAGAAATCTCAAGAGTAATTAAAAAGTATATTAAACAAAATGAAAATGAAAACACTCAAGACTTTTGGAATGCAACAAAAACTGTTTAAAGGGAAATTTATAGCATTGACTACATATATGAGAAAAGAGGAAATATCTAAAATCAATAATCTAAGCTTTCACCTTAGGAAACTGGAGAAGTAGAGCAAATTAAACCCAAGGCAAGTAGAAGAAAAAAAAAAACAAATTAGAGCAGAAATCAATAAAATTAAAAACAGGAAATCGATGGAGAAAATAAAACCCAAAGCTGGTTATTTGAAAAGATAAAAAAAATCAATAAGCCTCCAGTCAGACTAAGAAAAAAGAAAGAAGAGAGAGAGAGAGAGGTGGAAGACATAAATTACTAATATTAGAAATAAAAGAGGGGACATTTTGACCAATCCCATGGACATTAACAGGATAATAAAGAAATACTATGAACACTCTGTGTTCACAAATTTGATAACCTACATGAAATGGACCAATTCCTTGAAAGATTACAATCTACCAAAACTCACCCAAGATTATATAGACACTCTGAATAGGGCTATATCTATTAAATAAATTGAATCAGTTGTTAATTACTTTTCAAAACAGGAAGCACCTGGCCCAGATAGGTTCACAGGTGAATTTGCCAAACGTTTAAGGAAGAAACTCTACCAATTCCCTAAAAACTCTTTACAAAGATAGAAGTAGGAGGATTGTTTTCTAACTTATTCTGAGACCAGCATTACATTAATACCTAAACTGGACAAAGACATTACAACAAAAGAAAACTACAGACTAATATATCTCATGAACGTAAGTGCAAAAATCCTCAACAAAACTTTGCAAGTAGAATCCAATAGTGTATAAAAAAGTTATACACCACAACCAGATACCGTAGCATACCAAGTGTGTAGTATCCCAAGTACATAAAGCTGGTTCAGCATTCTAAAGTCAATTAATGTAATCCATCACATCAACAAACTAAGGAATAAAAAATGACATGATCATATCTTTAGATGCAGAAAAGTGTTTGTCAAAATCCAACATCTATATATGACAAAAGCTGTCAGTAAACTAGAAATATAGGGGAACTTCCTCAACTTGTTAAGGAATGTCTATGAAAAAACCTACAGTTAACATCGTACTTAATGATGATAAACTGTATAGAAGCTTTCTCACTAAGATCAGAAACACGGCAAATACGTCATCTCTAATAACTTCTTTTCGATGCCATGCTGGAAGCCCTCACTAATACAATAAATAAGACAAGTAAAGAAAATAACAGATATACTGATTGGGAAGGAAGAAATAAAAACTGTCTTTGTTCACAGATGGCATGATTGTCTATGTAGAAAATCAAAAGAATTAACAACAACAACAACAACAAAAACCTCCTGAAACTAATAAGTGAGTATGGTAAAGTTGCAGGGTACAAGGCTAATACACAAAAGTCAACTGCTTTCCTATGTACCAACAATGAACACGTAGGATTTGAATTTAAACACACAATGCCATTTACATTAGCACCCACAAGAATACACAACACTTAGATATAAATCTCAGCAACATATGTACAAGATTTATGTGAGGAAAAGTGCAAAACTCTAATGAAAGAAATCAGAGATGATCTAAATAAATGGAGAGATATTCAACATTAATGGATAGGAAGACTCAATATTGTCAGGATGTCCGTTCTTCCCAACTTGATGTATATATTCAATACAATACTAATCAAAATCCTACAGAGTTATTTTGTGGATATTGACAAACTAATTCTAAAGTTTATATGTAGAAACAAAAGACCCAGAATAGCCAACACAATATTGAAGGAGAAGAACAAAGCCAGAGGACTTGACACTGCCTGACGTCAAGACTTACTGTAAAGCAACAGTAATCACGACAGTGTCGTATTTGTGAAAGAATAGACCTCTACCAATAGTTCAATGGAATAAAATAGAAGGCCTAGAAATAGACCCACATAGATAATAAATATAGTCAACTGACCTTTGACAAAGCAGAAAACAAATGGTACTGGAACAACTGGACAACCACACGCCAAAAAAAAAAAAACAGACAGAGAGAGAGAATCTAGACACAGACCTTACACCCTTTAAAAAAAATGGATCACAGACCTAAATGTAAAATACAAAACTATAAAACTCCTAGAGGACAGGATAGGAAAAAAATCTAGATGACCTTTTAGATACAACACCAAAAGCATAATCCATGAAAAAAGAATTGATAAGCTGGGCTTCATTAAAATTAAAATTTTCTGTGCTGTGAAAGACGTTATCAAGAGAACAAATGAAATGACAAGCCACAGACTGGGAGAAAATATTAATAAAAGACAAATATTTTATAAAGAACTGTTAGCCACAATATATAGAGAACTCTTAAAACACAACAATAAGTAAACAAACCACCCAACTAAAAAATGGGCCAAAGACCTTAACAGATACCTCACCAAAGAGAGTATACAGATGATGATAATAAGCATATGAAATGATGCTCTATGTCATATATCATCTGGGAAATGCCCATTAAAACAGCAATGAGATACCACTACATACCTATGAGAATGGCCAAAATCCAGATCACTGCCAACACCAAATGCTGACTAGGATGTGGAACAACAGGAATTCTCATTCATTGCTGGTGAGAATGCAAAATGAAACAGTGACTTTAGATGACAAAATTCTTACACATGTTTGTAATTCTTACAAAATTAAACAAACTTTTACTATATGATCCAGCAGTTCTCCTCCTTGGTATTCCAATTCCAACCCAAAAAAGTTGAAAACTCATGTTCACACAAAACCTACACATACATGTTTATAGCAGCTTTCTTCATGATTGCCCAAACTTGGAAGCAACCAAGATGCCCTTCCGTAGGCGAATGGACAAACTGTGATACATCCAGACTATGGAATATTATTCCATACTGAAAAGAAATGAACTATCAAGTCATGAAAATACATAGAGGAAACGTAAGTACATATTACTAAATGAAGAAGCTGATCTGGAAAGGCTACATACTATAAGATTTTAACTATATGACATTTTGGAAAAAGCAAAACTATGGAGAGAGTAAAAAAAAAAAGAAAGATCAGTGGTTGCTAGGGAGTGGGGATAGGGAGGGATGAATAGGCAGAGCACAGAGGATATTTAGAGCAGAGAAACTATCCTGTTAGATAGTTTAATGGTGGATACGTGTCATTATACACATGTCAAAACACATAGAATATGCAACATCAAGAGTGAACTCAAAGGTAAACTGTGGACATTGGGTGATTATGTGTCCCGGTAGGTTCGTCAATTGCAGCAGGTGTACTACTCCCATGGGGAATGCTAATGAGAATGCTGTGCATGTGTAGGGGCAGGGGACACAGAGTCCACTAAAAAAATCTAGATAAACTAAAGCTACTTTCATCTCTACTCTGCTGACTCAAGCAAGATGCTATATGTACCTATTTTATGGAAATTTTTATGAATTTGTCATAGATGTCATAGAATCAAATCTCTTAATGGACATTGTTAGCAAACATTTACCAGACAATAATTTGACACCTCTATGCTGAACCAATTAACACCAGACTCTCAGAATGCTGTGCATGATACCTTGTTCCTTTTCCTAAACTATTTAATAACACTTATGCCAATGGTGAAAATAAAATACAGAATTTAGGAACCACTGACATTGGCTGTGAACTTTGTAGTTTATAAAACGCTTTCACATTCGCATCTTATTTGATCCTCTCTACAACCTACCTCTAGGAAAAAGTGGAAAAAACAAAAACAAGCAAGCAAAACCTTTGTTTTGAAGACCTTAGGAATTAGTCCAAGGTCTTATGACTGGTAGATGGTTGAGGTGAGATTCAAGGCAAGGCCTTCTGGCCATAACACACCATTGCTCCTTCTTTCTGCCTCTCTGTCCTTATGACTTGACACATAAGAAATGTTAGAAAGTGTCAAATCCTTACCACTGGGGAGACTCTACGTGAAACAATAGTTTTAAGGAGGGTCATCTTTTCAGAAACTGCAATCACAAAGGATGCATTCTGTGCTTTAAATTTTGTGATTCCAGCCTGGGCAACATAGTGAGACCCTGTCTCTGCAAAATATTTTTAAAATAATATAATAATATAATATGATGTCATATTTTATGTTATATTTTCCCATTGTGTTGAAGAAAATGTTTAAGGCGAGCTCTTTTCCTGTCTTTCTCAAAAAGGTATGGCAGGATCGTCATTTACTTGCTCTCTTGCCTTGGTGTTGGCGTCACTGGGGTTGTGGTGGCCTTTGCACCAAACTTCCCTGTGTTTGTGATCTTCCGCTTCCTGCAAGGTGTGTTTGGAAAGGGGACATGGATGACTTGCTACGTGATTGGTAAGACATTCTTACACCATCTTCTCTATTTGGAAACTAGGGCCAGATGGCCAACAAGTGCTAGTTAATCAACCTTCCTCTTCCTCATGTGTCCTTTAACAAAGGAGGTTTCACTGCAGCTACAGTAATTATTTCTGCAGATAGGAGAGCTCAGAGGTAGGATTCTGAGTGCTTTAGAAACTAAAATACCATCTTACTTTGGGAGCCAAACATAGAATATTATAAAACACTGGGGCAAACTACTTTTAAGTACTTCTATACTGTTATAATATGGTTTCTAGCTTTGCTTTATAAGAGATTAATTTTTATAAAATCTCAGTAGCTTCTTGAGGCGTTTTTAAAGCATTTTGTCTGCACTGTGTTCTGTGGTACAGTTTGAGATTATTTTCCTGTGTTCCCAACTCTCCTCTTTCTGTACAAGTGGGGAACTTTTTACTATGGGAGAACTATGTTCTAAAAATGAGTAGTTCATTTGTGACCCTTGGATATCTCCTACAGCCAGAAAGTTTGACCTTCTGGGGATGGAAGAAGGAAAAAGTTCACTTTACTTTTCTCTCATATCCCTTGGGAAAGCCCTGGCTACTCCTTTTGGTTCCATTTCTAGCTCGGGACCAGCCACGTAGAGTAGTGGTGTATTTCTGACCAGGAAAATGTGAATTCTCAGATTATTGCTGCAGATCTTTGCACACCCACTCTCTTCTGTCACTGCTATGCAATCTCCAAGCAGCGCACATTTTGGAGACCTTTGAAGATCTTTCTGTGAGTGGGAGAAAGAGAGAAGATTATTAGAGGGATTGGTTGTCACTGTCTGGAACAGAAAGAGTAACGTTGGAATGCAAGGCATTTTTAAGGAGACTCAGTCTAGATGAATCTGCAAAGTTGTGATCTGAGGGCAACAATAAAGTAGCTTATCCCAGGATAATCAGAATAAAAGAAACCAATTAGTGGGAAGGGGCAGGAAAGGAAAAGATTTCAGCAATAAAATTTCCCATGTGATTTTTAGGCAATATTGTCAACGAAAAGTACAACACTGTGGAAAGAATTATCATTTAATAGAAGTTGTCTTGTGATAACAAAAAGTCTTTGTAGAGTCTAATATTTATAATGAATCTTCTAAGGAGACTAGAAGGTGCATATCTCTAGAGATACAGTGATACAATGTAGCCATCTTAACATATTTAAGTTTTGATAAATACAATTACCTTTTAAAATAATCATCACTGAAGCTTTCCTAAAACCGACACATGTATTCTTCATATTTCCCTATTGTACCCAGAAGATTGCAGGGCTGGGTGCATAAGAGGAACATGGCAAGTGCCTGTGATAAGTGGCAGAGGCAAGAGTGGGAGAAAAGCATTTAGTATCAAGAAGGACACCTCCATCCTTTCTGCAAGTGTAGAAGCCTCGGTATCTGAGTGCTAGCGTGTTCTAGCAATGCTGATGGATGTAACAGGTGTAACGTCTCTGTATTTGTTTGTTTATTTTGGAGTTGACTTTGTGCTTCTGTGACCTCTTGTGTTTGTTTTCCTTTAGTGACAGAAATAGTAGGTTCGAAACAAAGGAGGATTGTGGGAATCGTGATTCAAATGTTTTTTACCCTTGGAATCATAATTCTCCCTGGAATTGCCTACTTCATCCCCAATTGGCAAGGAATCCAGTTAGCCATCACGCTGCCCAGCTTTCTCTTCCTCCTTTATTACTGGTAATGTGGTTTTGGTTATCATCATATTTATACTGATTCCACAGAAATTAGACTCCAAACCAACATGAAAATGAAAGCAATAAAGGAAATTTGCTGCTTTGAGAATTTTTAGAGAATTTTAGGATTTATAGAGAGTATTTGTTGATGGTTTTACTAATAATTATCAAAAAACAAAACAAAACAAAATACCAGAACACAAAATTCTAAGTATGGTAGTGCATTATGTTTTGTTTTGTAATAAATAGCTTCATGAAAACTATAAGGCAACAAACCATATCTGCCAGTATTTCAACATGCAAATTAAATGCAATGAAGTCTATTTGCTTCTTTGTGTGTTCTATAAAGCAAATTAATGTTACTCAGAAATTCTCTGAGGAATAAGGAAATGTTAAGAGCATCAAAAAATTACATTATCAAAAAGCAACAGATAAGCATTTGATTTTTGTTGTTGTCGTTTTGAGATGGAGTCTCGCTCTGTCGCCCAGGCTGGAGTGCAGTGGCACAATCTCGGCTCACTGCAGCCTCTGCCTCTCAGCTTCAAGTGCTTCTCCTGCCTTAGCCTCCCAAGTAGCTGGGATTACAGGCGTGCACCACCACACCCAGCTAATTTTTCTATTTTTAATAGAGACAGAGTCTTAACATGTTGGCCAAGCTGGTCTCAAACTCCTGACCTCAAATGATCCACCTGCCTCAGCCTCCCAAAGTACTGGGATTACAGGCGTGAAGCACTGCACCCAGCCAGCACTTGATTTTTATTGGAATGAACATGTTTTAATGATTCTTCTAATTTAATTTTAATATATGGGCAAGTCAGTTTATATAAATCAGATTCCTAAGCTTTTCTTAATATTCACTAAATCCCAATTCTTTTCATATATGGAATCAATATATTGTAAGATAGCCTGGTTTTGTAAGAGCAATGTCATATTGATTATTTTGATAAGCAATGATTCAATTATCAAGCTAGCATTTTTTTCCCATCCATTATAATCTTGCAAGAATAATCTGTGTTTCAGGGACCTATTATCAACTCTTATTGACTCCCAAATTTATATCTATTTGCAAGATCCATTTTGATAGAAAAACTCAAGGCAATAGATTTTAGATTTTGAAATTCCTAGACATAACTCACAAAAGCCTCCTTCTTTGCCAGGGTTGTCCCTGAGTCTCCCCGTTGGCTGATTACTCGGAAGAAAGGAGATAAAGCATTACAGATCCTGAGACGCATTGCTAAGTGCAATGGGAAATACCTCTCATCAAATTACTCACAGGTAATTTCGTTTAGTATGAGTAACAAATATTGCTAAAGTAGGTAAATTGAT